>NC_031495.1:58648739-58708212 GCF_000237925.1 Schistosoma mansoni
AATTTATCTTACGATTTTAATTCACCTATAAACTGATTCAAGTTAACACTTCATATTAGTCATCCCAAAAACATTAACGATTCGATCTTATTTTATATGACAAACAATCCTTGATTCACATATTACAGTTTCTTAAATTGATGTACTCTGCCTTAAACTTGGCCAATCTTCTTTTATGGATTATTAATTTATAATTGTAGAACCTGATGAGAAATTATTGAAAAGAATATTCTTCGTTCATATAAATGTTTTAATAACAATATTAATGTTAATAATGTTGATTGTTCCATCATATATTTCACTCTGGTTCACATATTTGGTCAAATTGAGTTCCGTTGATATAGTTTAACTACCAGGTGTAAGGCTCATCTAATCCTTCCTGCCTTTAATCATACTACTATGGGACTTTCTAGTTGGTACATTTATTCTTGTTCTCCTGATTACCATAGAAATTCACATCCCATTAACACTTCGTCTCATCCTAAATGTAATGTCGCCTTGCCTATTACGTTCATTTCTAGTTATCACGTGTTTATTTGGTCGAAAACTTGACTATCATTATTATTAAGCCATGATTTCAGTTTTTTAATTGTTTTATTTCTTCTATATGATATTTCAATGACCGTCTTAGTACTTGTTTTACTTGGCTCGATATTTTGTAGGCCGTTCCAGTGGTTTACCGGGTTTTGCATTCTATCCTGCTTTTCATTAGGCTGTCCAAGAACTACTGAATACTAATACGTCCCTGATTTATTAAGAACACCCTTTCTTCTTTAATGAGTAAATAATCCTTTTTTCTTCAATGATGTATATACTTGGTATTTTGAGGTTTTAGTTGAACAAGTTCGTGGTACAAGCTAATCGCATTACAGGAAGGGTAATTGTTTGATAATTTGGAGTATTCATATTAGTTCGCTGACTTGGAATTTCTGAAACGGGGCAATTTGTGGCAGGTAGAACATGATGGGCGAAAGTGGACGTATCGTGTTTGGAACTTATATAAAGCTCTCAACTAGGTATAAAGGATTCATCAGTTGATACAACTGCCGCAAATCGTTTAGATTCTTTATGTTTTAGACGAATTTTATGCTTCATTTCACATTTGGACAGCACCTCTGTTATGATTAAACCTCTGTTTTTATACACTCGTGCTTATAATTACGGTGAATAACTGTTCCGCACCTCACAAGGAAAGCAATAATCTGATAAACTAGTAACTGGCTGTGGGATTGTAACAGCTCAGGTTGGTTGGTTAAGAGTTGACCCCAAACAACCAAGCATATGCTAAAACAGTATTGTTCAAGTATTCATTCACTTCCTTACTTTTTGTAAGCGTTATATTCCCTATTATCTTATATTGAATGTTGAGAGCCTTTGTTTGTCTGAACAGATAATCCCACGCTCTACTGTGACTGCGACCGATCACCTAGTGTTTCACCTTGAAAAAGTCTTTGGATTCTTTGACTATTTGATAATGATAAACGGTTCATTATCTCTCGTCTTAAGATGGTGTATGGTTGTGGTGATGGTGGATCTAAAATCAAGTCACGGACTTCTTTGGCGACTGAAAGAGGAAGGATAGAACACAAGTCTCTATAGCGAATCCCTTCAGATTTGATATTGTGTCCCTCAAAATAAAACTGAGATTAGTCGAGAAACATCATCAATTACACTTCAAGCTGCAAATAAAACTAAAATTGCGACATTTGGGCAGAAAAACTTAACCCTAGATTTGGGGTTCAGGAGGCAATTCCCTTGGGTTTTCACGGTAGCCGACATAGATCTGGCAATACTGGGGATGGACTTTCTAGAGAGATACGAATTTCTAGTTGACACCAAGAAACGGCGATTAACACTAAAAGAAACTTCGTATTACACAAAAGGCAAAGAAAGTCACATCAGCTCTCTTAACTTGATTCAAACTCCTCCAGTAACAACAGCGAAATTCCAAGATATACTCGCGGAATTTCCAAACTTAACTAAACCAAACCCACAGCCTTCTAAAGACAAACTAAAAGTAAGTCACACTATCAAAACCGAAGGTGCACCGGTTTTTGCAAAACCCAGGAGACTAGCACCAGATAAGCTCAAAATCGCTAGGGCCGAGTTTGATTATATGCTACAACTGGGTATTATCCGTCCCTCTGATAGTCAATGGGCATCCCCTTTGCATATGGTCCCAAAGAAGAATGAAGGTGACTGGCGACCGTGCGGGGATTACAGAGCCCTCAACCGTCAAACCGTACCAGATAGGTACCCAATACCGCATATCCAAGATTTCACAAACGGTTTACAGGGTATGAACATATTCACTAAAATTGACTTAGTCAGGGCATATCACAATATCCCAGTGGCTGATGAAGATATCCCCAAGACAGCTATTACAACACCCTTTGGCTTATTCGAGTTTGTACGCATGCCATTCGGCCTGAGAAATGCGGCACAGACATTTCAAAGATTCATAGACAATCTACTTCGAGATATGCCATTTGCGCAGGGGTATATAGACGACTTGTTAATTGCCAGCCCCGATTTGCAATCACACGAACAGCATGTAAAAACAGTGTTAAAAAGACTGGATGAACATGGAATAAACATACATCAAAGTAAGTGTGTTTTCGGTGTTCAAACTTTAGAATTTCTCGGTCACACATTAAGCCCAGAAGGGATTAAACCGATCAAAAAAGAAGTAGACACCATTAAACAATACCCCATACCTAGTTCTCTAACACAACTGAGAAGTTTTCTAGGTCTAATTAACTTTTATCGCAGATTCATACCAGGTTGTGCACAATTAATGCAACCTTTGACAGATTCACTAAAAGGAAAACCAAAAGAATTCAAACTGTCTTCTGACGCTGTCGAAGCTATTAAACAGCTTAAAGATAAATTAGCTTAAGCAACTACGTTGATGTATCCGAATTCTCTTTCCCCACTTGCTTTGATGGTGGTTGCTTCAGATAAAGCAGTAGGCGGTACCCTAAACCAACTGGTTAAAAACGCATGGAAACCAATTGCTTTCTTCTCAAAAAGACTCGCTCCAGCAGAGACAAGGTATTCTACCTTCGGGCGAGAACTTCTTGCAATCTACCTAACCATTAAACACTTCCGACACATGTTAGAAGGCAGGGAATTTATAGTTTTTACGGATCACAAACCACTAACGAATGCACTAAAAGCGAGAGCTGATAAATACTCACCTCGAGAAGTCCGACACCTTGACCATATATCAGTTCACAAGCGATATCCGACATGTCAAAGGTCAGGACAATCAGGCGGCAGATGCTTTATCTAGGCTAGAAATAAACGTGCTACAGCAGTCTACAGTAAACTTCGAGATGTTGAGAAACGAACAAGAGCAGGATCTAGAATTACAAAACCTGCTTAAAACAAACAATTCAAGTCTTAATTTAAAACAGTTCCCATCACTTGTCGATGGTATTCTAATCTACTGTGACACGACCAAGGCAATGCCGCGACCTTTCGTTCCCAAAAGTATGCGAAAGTTGATATATAATAACTTTCATTCTTTGTCTCATCCTGGCGCAAAAGCTTCAACAAAACTAATCAATGCCAGATATATATGGCCGAATTTACAGAAGGATATACACAAATGGGTTAGAGAGTGTTCAGCATGTCAACAACCAAAGATAAATCGTCACACAAATTCACCCATAGGTGTTTTCTCGCAACCAGATGCACGTTTTGCCCATGTGCATATCGACTTGGTAGGTCCTTTACCACGTTCAAACGGTTTTAATTATCTTTTTACATGCATAGATCGATTTACCAGATTCCCTATAGCCATCCCGATAGCGGACATCACAGCGGAAACAGTAGCCAAAGTTTTCATACAGAACTGGGTAACCATTTTTGGTACACCCATAACAATAACGACGGATAGAGGAGCGCAATTCGAATCCGAACTATTTAATAACTTGGTTAAACTTCTAGGCTCCAATAGGATACGCTGCACTGCATATCATCCTCAGGCTAATGGGATGGTAGAACGTTTTCACCGTCAGCTAAGAACCGCCCTTATATCTCACTCAAACCCCAATCAGTGGACAGAATTCCTACCGTTAGTTATGTTGGGAATACGAACATCTGTCAAAACTGACGCACAGTGTTCAGCTGCGGAACTGGTTTTCGGAACAACTCTGAGACTACCAGGTGAATTTATTAACCCTAATACTAACAGTCAAAAACTTAATTTAGAAAATTATGTAGATCAACTACGGGACCACATGTCTAAACTTAAGCCGATTAATACTCGTGAACAATCGCGCGCCGTATATATACCTAAAGACCTAAGCAATTGCACGCACGTCTGGATAAGATGTGACAAAATAAAAGCACCACTCAGTCCTCCATTTGAAGGTCCTTTCAAAGTCGTCTCAAGAAAATCTAAATATTTCGTGATAGAAAAACATGGAAACATCGACACAGTAAGTATTGATAGGCTAAAGCCGGCTTATCTAGATCATGAACCACCATACATGTTGTTAGATCGTTTAACTGACAAATCCATTACGGAATCGAAATGTAAAGATGATAAATCTTTACAAATGACTAAAACGGTTCGCTGGGCACATCCGATTAGTCAGTCAAGGATGTTGACAGTTTCGGCTGCAGGATAAATCTAACCACGTAGCTAATCAGACCCTGCATCTACTTAAAAACAATTTTTTTCCTCATTCCGCCTCGCATACAACTCCCCAGACCTTTTACCTTTGATATATAAGTGTTATGTTGAATATTTTTTTAAATAATGGACACATAAGCTAGGTATTCCGAAACGATGGCTGAGGATTTTAATCAAACTCATACGACTAACACTGGCAAATACAACGAATTCAAAAAGCAACCCAGGCGAGTTTTATAATTTCTTTTTCTGGTTAATTAACTATGTTGGTTGTACTTCTTATATATCTGCATACATTTTTCACGTAGACTGGCTATACATATATACCATATGAACTAATTCTAAAAGTTTTCGGTCGAAGATATGTTTAGTAGCTTGAAACTATTAATAAGTATTTTTTTTCTAGACAAAACATTTTGGATTAAACCATGGTCAAGTACTTATTAAAGTTCTCATCATTTTTTTTCTATAGTATTATTATTAATACAAACAAAGAACTTGTACTGTTCCAATATGGCACTTTGACATGTCAATCCGTCCTCTTGTTATCTTTCTCTCATATCTGAGCAACCTACGGCCCACAAACGTCGTATTGAAGGGGGTTTTGTTGAACAAAAACGCAGGCCCCACGCACTCGAACCTCTGCCCTCCTGAATGCTGGACCGTGTGCCTAGCCACTAGAACACATCAAACCACGGGGGGAATAATGACTGCAACTTTTTCCTTTCATCGACTAATCATTCATAATACTAATGAGTAATAGGACTTACACACTCCTGAGGTGCAAACCAATTCCTTACTTGGATGAATTGACGAAATATTGCCTCAATATATCATGCATACCTAAATCAAACCAGAAAAGGGTATTTGACACAACTGTACTTGATCCGCATTCTCCACACAATTTTTTTTGCTTCTTAATCGTATATTCGTTTCCGTTTTGTGGATTACTCTGATGCACCCTTGGTTACGCACCTAGTTGTAAAAGGCGGTCATCACTGGCTCAAGGTCATGCATTTGATCGATTTTGTTAAAGAGTCCAACTTCTAGCAAGTTCACCCTTTTACATATATGCATTACAAAAGAGTTTTTTTTGTTGTTTTCATGGTTCTTCGTGCACAAGATATCTACACTATGTTTATTTCCTTCCAGAATACCAATCCGTTCTGGAGGCCAAGCACTTACATGAACGGAACAATTATCAATTGCATTTATGTATTTCCATTTTGTATCTTATTATTTTATGCAGGTAGTGGAGCAGTTCTTCAGGTTTGCTTGATTTTCACCATTACCTTTGAAGTAGACTCTTCTTTACTTTTTACTTGAGGGCGACTCAAGAGGCAGGTGAGTAAACACCTGATAGCCGGTCTGAGCATGGAAAAATCGTACCTCACCAACATGGTGTTGGGTAGCCCGCTCGCGGCACTTCCTCAGATATTCTTATTCCACATTCTCACACTTTCTCTTGAAAGCACGCAGCAAACCGTCAGCGATAGTTGTAGAAAAGATCACATGCTACAAAATAAGATGACAAGCTAAGTAAATGAAGAGACATCCATGGACTATCGTTGAAAGCGTTAGTCGTAACTGATTGTAAGTCAAATAGTGAGCGAGTTGATAATTTCGCCTTGGGATGAGAAATAGAACTAAGGTGTTTTCGATAGATAGGTTAATCGAACCGACGTTCCTACGGAAGTCGATTGTAAGGGGAAGCTAATGTAATAGCTCAGGTTGGTTGGTTAAGAGTTGACCCCAAACAACCAAGCATATGCTAAAACAGTATTGTTCAAGTATTCATTCACTTCCTTACATTTTGTAAGCGTTATATTCCCTATTATCTTATATTGAATGTTGGGAGCCTTTGTTTGTCTGAACAGATAATCCCACGCTCCACTGTGACTGCGCGAAGATCGAAATAAAGACCTATTCACTACTTCTCTGGTTTCTTCTATCAATAGCACGAGGGTTACCTTAAGGCACGAAAGGATTACAATTTGCCTGTGCACCATTTTTTTCTGCCATTTTTTCACGTAGTCCATACGAAATAAAAAAGTTCTTACTCAACAGGTTCTATGAGTATGTTACATTGATGCGATCTTGTAAACGATATCTGCGCATCTGGTAATATAGAGTTTTCCCAAGATCTGAATGGTCATCGCAAGCTAGGTAGCATCGTGTGCCTACTTTTGTCTTTCATTTTTCTGAACTGACTAAAAATGATTTTTAGTCCTTTGTTTATAATCAACTGATACAAAACTAAAGTAAATTAAGTGAATCGAAGATCTACAATAGGTGAAAATGGGTTTAAGGTATTGTATAGATATCCATTTGAATATAGAGTTGGTGTTCAACTGTGAACATGTCAAACTGTGACCTGCAGTTCAAAGTCACTAAATTTATTATTCAGGTGGGTCTTCAGGTTTTCTTCTAATTTAAGCAGCTGAAGTCCATTTTCATATCAAAAAGTTTGATGACTTAGATGCATTTTTATTGCAAAAGAATCGGTAGATAGCATCGCTTATTCTGTCCACGGACAATCATCAGGGCTTAGCGAAATGCATAACACATGTTGAGCTATTTTTTAATGGGTCGAAGTAATGTTAAATATGTCACAGATATTTGGGGTTTGACAAAGCATCTGTTTGTTTTAAGTTTGTGAATAAGGGTTCAAAACCTACGGTAGGATCTATAAACTCCTTCGATAGCAGGTTCCTGATAACAGCAACGGAGCATCCATTAATACAACATATCTCCAAACCCACATATTTTAGTGCAAACCAAAGTTCCTTGTTAGAATTCGTAATCATATATGCTTCTGAGGATATTGCCAACCCGAATATTCTTCCACCGCTAGTGGATAGCGATCACGCTGATCTGTCATTCACGTTTAGAGCTAGTGACATGATTTACGATCAGGTTAAGCCTCACCCAAATGTATGGAGAGCTAACATATCAGCCATTCAGGAGTGCGCTGCTAAGACACTAAATACTAGCTCATCAGTTGTAGAAGCATGGTCTTTATTAAATGACAAGTTTATTTCAGTTACGTACTCGCTTATACCATGCTTGGTAACACGCGAACTGAATAACTGTCCACCATATATAACAAAAAAAGCCAAGGAACTTCTTAGACGTGGGGAAAAGCATTGGAATATGTTCATCTCTACTGGCTTGGAACAGTACCGACCCGGTTATTGTAGGACGAGGAATGCTTGTAGAGCGTTAATAAGACCTGACAATCGTACGAAAAACAATTGGTAAGGGATTGCAAAAGCAGTCTGAAACGGTTATTCTCGTATATAAAAAGGCGAACTCAGAGAAGTGATGGAATCCCATCACTTTTATTACAAGAATATCATTGAATATTGGCAAGAGATGATAACGAAGAAGCTGAAGCTTTATCGGCATATCTCAGTGAAGTGTTTTCTGTCAGCAATGAGCAACGACCTGATAAGTCCAGTGATCTTGATGATCTTCACCTTAGGATTATGAAAGCCTTATAGGATGTAACTGCTGTACTTACAATCATACTGTTTGATATGTCTCTGAGGCAGTCTAAACTGCCAAGAGACTAGAAAGATGCGATATTTAGTCCGGTGTATAAAGCAGTAAGTAGAGACTTAATTAGTAACTATTGCCCCGTTAGCTTAACCAGTGCAGTTGTAAAACTAATGGAGAAGACTATTCGAATGGTTGTTATAAACTATGTGGAAGGACATAATCTTTTATCCAGGGAACAACATGGTTCTTGAAAAAGCCTATCATGTTTGACAAATCTTCGCATTGGAAGAAAAGATCGGGCTGAGGCGAAAGATCAAAATATTCCTGTAGACGTGATCTTCATAGATCAAAGTAAAAACCTTTGATAAAATCTCCCATTCAGGTCTTAAATTAAAATTGAAAAGTTTGCGAACCCATCATAAGGCAACAGATAAGATAAGTGGCTTTCTCCGTGACAGGAGACAGAGGGTTAGGGTAAATGGAGGCCCCTGATTGTGGGAACCTGCAAATAGTGGAGTTCTTCAAGGCACAATCCTTTGCCCTCTTCTCGTTTTACTTTATGTAAATGAATTACCAACTGTAGCAAAATCATCTGTTCTACTCTTCTCCGATGATGTAAAATTTAGAGACCCAAACAGAGTATATCATACTAGTATTCCCGGACGATCGCATCCCACTGGTGGCATGGATGGACTGATGATCGCTGGAAGTGAATTCTAACAATAGTGCGGTTATGCGATCAAATAACTAAGGCGATTCATATCACTACACAATACGTGAATATGTGTTACCCAAGGTGATGGACTAAAAATATTTAGGAGTCATACTAAGCAATGACCTCAAGACTACGAGTAACTGTAAGGCCGTTGCTGCAAAAGGTTATATGGTATTATGGGCTATTGGTAGGTCTTTCCAGTATTTGGATGAAGAAAGGCTTAAGTCATCACACTCAACTTTCGTGAGACCGCATTTGGAATATGGGATTCAAGCAGCGAGTGCTTGTTTCAAGTATGAGGTGGAAAGTTCAAAAACCGAGATCCAATCGTCTACGTCTGGAGTTTCGTTTCTCTCATCAAGTAGTGAATTACCGGAATTCTCTACCAGAACACGTAATATCAGCACCTTCTGTTAATATATTAAAAACGAGATTGAACCTCCAAAGTGTTACGAACTGCAAGGATTAGCATAGGTCGACAGACCTCCTATTCTTATTACTGAAAACTGAAAATCACACCCAGGCGTTTATAATCTCAAGGTCGGTTGACGCGATCGTTTGGAGAGGCGCGATGTTGAACAGAATGGATTTTCATTCTAATAATTCATTGTACCGCGGAAGAAGGTATTCGGAGGATGCACCTTGAAATAATTTTTTTAAGGATGGAAATTCTTCTGGTAGTTTTAGCTGTCATCAAACTACTAAAAGTGATATCTGTTTACGCTACATATGAACTATTGAAGAATTCGAATCCTCTCACTATATTAATTGCTTTAAAATTTACGTAAGCTTGCCAATAAATTTATCATACATCACTTCTAGTGCGTTACTTATTATGGTTCCACTTCAGAAGCCATTCAATGGACCTAAATTGAAGATTACTGAGGTCTGTTCATTGGCTTTTCGCTGTTTATTCCTAGTGGTTTCACATCCTAAAGTTCTCTTTTGTCCGGCTACTTATTGATGCACTTTGGATAGAGGGACTTATTCTTTGTGGTCCCTTCAGGTGACAAAATTTTAGAATGAGTTTTTATTTTCAGGTTTATTTTGTTGTTCGAGCACAGCGAACTTTTAATTCTTGCTGCAGCTGGTACATTTATCTTCGGGTCCCACTGCACTAAAAAAGTTAGTATCTTAAACTTTAGATTTGATCATTTGTAGACTCGAGGGTCAGTATTCTTTGTGATTGGTGTGCTATGTTTGGTATTTTTCGACCATGACTATAGTCATGGGGAGACGGAGCATCGTATCCTTTTCATTACCATTTTTACTTAGTGTTATAATAGTTTTTCCTTTTTTAACATTGTTTTGACATTTTGCTTAGAGTGTTTCAAAGAGTAACTCATTACGTTAAATAGGATTTGGAATAATTGACTTTCACGGTTGACATTCACGTTAGGTGACTTATTATCATGAAATCTGAGTTCTAGTGTGTGCGAAGGGCACAGTTCAGTGATGTAATAACTCGGCCAATTTTTCTATTCTTTCAAGCCCTTACGTTATTGAATGTATTATCTAAATTTCGTCCACTATTTGTTGATGCTAAGTTCGCTCTTTTATTTCGTTGCCAAAGTTGATGTCGATTTATTGAGTGTCAGTCAACACTTTATGCAATTACTTTAGTGAGCACAAAGAAAGCTTTAGTATTGTGCTGTGCTAGACTTTGGTATCAGAAGGAATTAAGTGTACCATAAACTATAGAATGGATATTATCGTAGTTTATTCTGAAATGATGTAATATATTTACAGCTAAGAGATCGCACTTTGTCTCAGTTTAAACAGTCCTCAAATGATACAGTATATCTGTCTTTCTACGAGAATTAGTTTCATTCTCTCGTTTAATTCAGAGCTTTCAGGTAGTCACACTGTCCTTATAATTTCTAAGAGTAGCATTTGATCCTTGAGTGATTGATTTTTTTCCAAGCTACTTGTATTTATGCGTATGCATATATGTGGATATTTTCCTTTAACTCTTCCCTCTAATATTCTGTAGCTGAAGGAGTTCATAAAAGTTTCCTAATCCATCATTTATATGAATTATTTGTAAACTTTGGACTTTCGGATCACAAGGTGAGACCTATTCTACATACATGTCGCGAATTGTCTAAAAAAGACGTGCACTTCTAATATGAGATTTGTATTATGTAACAGTTAAAACGGATTTGCTGATAGTCATTACTGTAAAGCGAAATTATTGCTACGATTTTGTGTACTACTCATTTCAGCTATCTCCTTCATTACTAGGTTGATAGATCGAAAGTTCAACTGGATATCTTTTCTACTACTAAAGTCTACTTGGTTTTCTTGATCTCCATAAATATTTAGTCGATGTTCGTTTCTGTCTTTACTCATTTTTATTAATAGATCACTCCACTGGATAGTAATCTTAACTTCTACTTGTTTGTCCGAGGTTCTTAGTTGGATGAAGTAAACTGGTGAGGACTAGTGTTGAGATCTAAAACTATCGGTGTACTCTGCTTGTTATTGGTGAATCAGCTTGTAAACGTTGGGTTTATTTTGGCGTTTTGTTTATATTTAAAATGGTTTTCTTGTACTGATCGTCGTAGTATCGACGCTTCAAAAGTGATTCAGCACGCCTTAGTTTCTCATCACATGTATAAAATTCTCTTCTAGGAAAGTAATAATTGAATGAAATACTTGTTTATCACATTTATATTTTATTACAGTTTTGTAGTCATACAGAACGTAGAACCTTATACATTTGTACGTCTATCAAATCATATAAACACACTGAAATGGGGTGGTCATGATAAACACTAAAGTAGTAGAACTAACAGTATCATCAGTGATAGTAAAAAAGATTCAGCATCGACGGTGTGATCCGGGAGTTACAATTTGCATGATAAAAAAAGCTAATTATTCTTGAAAATCATTTACCTAAGAGAAGACAAAGTGGAATCATCTACGCCATTAAGATTGATTCTGATGCAAACCAATAAGTAAAAATAAATTAACTCATTCATCAAGTACTTGGGTATTCGCTACACTTCAAGTGTGGAAGCTAATGATACTGTCCAGCTGCCCAAACCTAAGTAGGCTGGACGGGGTTCAAACCTGAGACTGAGTGGCTGAAGCCAAAACGTCTTAACCACCTCTTCTGTTAAACAGACTAAATATCACTTCTACTCTAGCAGAGATGAATTTAGTTTTTTTCTTTGATGGTATTGACGACACGTACAAAACTGTATACATTATGGTGAGTTATTAGTAGTTGATTCTAATGAAATACGTGAATAGGAATCATTTTAACACATACCTGGTCCCCTTATCTGATATGTCCCTTACTCACATAGTTGAGGGGTTTCATTGGTTGTGAACATAGGCCACGTGAGCATTTTGTTGTTTAATATGTCTGTCTCAAACGGCGCATTATCAGGTAATGAGTAGATGTGACCAGTTGTTAATATATAATGTCGCCTTAGACTAAGGCTACAGATATTCATAAAAATGTAACAGTAGCAGGATGCTTTGCTTGTCAGCTAACTTGTAAACTATCACCAGTTGGTTTTCTTTCCTTTTAAAAGGTTGGCGTTGCTGTCCTAATTAGTGCAGTCTGTTTGGACGCCGGGCTAGCTTCAATTTCTAGGACGTTAGTAACATCTATCGGAGGTGCCAAACGTTTATACAGCCTTTCTGCTTTAATTAGCTTCATCATATTGATTCCGTTGTTTCTTCTTACTCACTTCTTCAATGAAAACTCCCTTCACACCAAGGTAAGTGGGCGTATACTTTAAATTCCTTTATTTGCCTCCATAAATCCTGCCATATTGTTTTAATGTTTCGTAATTAGGTATGAGTTCACTAGCCTCTCAAAGTATCTAGATATTATCGAACGTTATTCTTGTACTTTATCTTATGATGGCTTTCACAAAGCATATACCAGTGAATTTTTATTGATTACTTTCCGTGGTTTGTATATTTTCCACAACAACAAGCATTTTTGAGGGACTACTTTCTATTGAGCTACACAGAACATGTGCTTAGGGAATTTGTGCTATGGTGATTGGGAGCCAATGGTCCACAAGATCTATTAAAGTCCAAAAGGAAGAATGATTTATGATTTCATACCTTCCATTAATTTCTATGCGGATACGAAACCTAGCCTTATCTCTTTTTTACGGATGCATTTTTTACACGGAAAAGCTCCTGTAAAAAGGGTTTATTGTAAGTGTCTTCTGTTTAATCTCCTCCGCTTTCCTAATTTTTGGTGGTTAGCTCCCAGTGTACCTAGTTTTTATTGTTAATTAGTTAAAATTTTATACAAAAAAACTCGATTTTGATGGACTCAGTGTTTAATGCTAAAGTAGTCGGGGACGAATTGTAATTCAATTTTAAGGGTTTGAATCTTCCAATTCTTGGCGTCCCGGAGTGAACATCAACACTTCAATAAAGGAACGTTCAGCTGATGAGTCTCAAGTGGGATGAAACGCACATCCTGGATTCCACTTCGAGCCACTCATGATGCACATACCACAAAGGAAACCAATCAATTTCCGTCCTATATACCAGCAACGGGAAGATTCAAGCCCTGACAATTGATTTATATTCATTTATTGAGGCCTTTGCTATACGGAAATTGAACCCCCCTTTATGTGTTCAAAAACAATTTGTTCTTACCCTTAACCTACCCTGGTAATGCTTATTTATTATCCAGAGTAGTCATCACATTGTTTTTGTGTACTTTATTTATTTTCTTACATTAACCTGTCTAGTTGACCTTTTAATTTTCATATAAAATTGTCTTAACAAGTATATGTGTGATCAGATTGTTCGAAATGTATTGCGCTAATATATCACATAATTCTGATAAAATTCGTCTTCTCATTGCATTATCGAAATTTATCAAAGGGACTAATTGTTTTATATTCATTGTCTTAAGAAAGTCAGTAGCTTGTGCCGATAAACTTCAAAAAGATAGATAATTTCACTTGTTGAGAGAATAGGTCGGCAATGCGTCTTGTCTCGAACGAATTCGATACTTTGATCAGTTCCAAGTATTCAGATAAATACTTTATTAGAACAGGACGCCAACTTTTGAAGGATATCTAGTGGCATAATGTTTTTCTCATCCATGAAGTGCAACATTCGTCGAAGTCTAGTTCCACTTCAAGCAAAATAATTAACTCCGTCAAAAAATTCTCTCACTTTAGTTGTCTCGTCAGCTTTATTGGTTGTTGATGAACGAAATATGGACTTCAATAAGGAAGCTTAGTAGTTAACACGCCGCATACCTAAATGTTTATGAACAGGCAAGTACACTGAGCATCAATTTTCATTGCTTTGTAGCTAATTACCTTTTAAAATACAATATATCTGTACCATGAGTAGAACTAAAATAATACTTGATTGTTCTTGGTTTTTATTTTATTTGTCCCACAGGAACAATTAAATCTTTTGAAGATGGTAGAAAATGCTAACAATCAAATGCCTTCTCACGGATCGTCTGAAAATATCCCACAAAGAGATTGGCTATTTTGGATGGTTTATATAAGTATCATGCATGTAATCGATTTCTATATGACCAGTCTGGTTAGCGGGCGACTTGGTGCTCAATCAGTGACTCGTCTTGCTAAACTAACTGTCGTTATAACTAGCCTAATATTCAGGTTGTCCGATTAGTTTCTATTTTTGTTTTAACTTTCATAATATTCATTGCGAAGCATTTTTATGATCCATAGTATGCATTTAAGTTTATATTTTGTTTGCTTACTGTGGACACTTTAAAATATTGCGATTTTCGACCTTCATATTTCGTTCATAAAGCTTTGTAAGTCTTTCTAGACTAATTCAAGTAAAACTTCTGAGCCAAACTACGTATGAGAATTTTTTTCCAGACCTTTGTTCTACTGATACAAAACTTTTTTGGTTGTTCATGCTTTTCTTTATACAGTCAATGAAAAGACTGAACCATGGCTTCATTTGGACCAGCTGTTTAAATGGAATTCTTTTATCAATTTGTGTTCTTGAGGCTGTTGAATTTCGTCGAAATCACGAACCGATCTTATTTAGACCATCATTAAAAACCTGGAAGCACTGGATGGCCGTTTCGTCCTAACGCGTCACTCTTCATCAGTATGCATCCATGACTCCACGCGCGAGAATCGAACCCGGGACCCTCGGTCTTGTGCGTGAACCCTTGACCTCTACATTACTGACACGAGACCCAATGGTCGTAGATGTGCACTGCTGAGGAGTACCATACTAGAACGGAGCGGCCATGCAGTAACTAGGTTTCTAGTGTTTGCCTAAATTAGATCGGTTCGTTATTTTAACGATGATCTCCTAATTAGATCGAAGTTTGAATGGACTTAAATTCGTTACGTAAAAGTCAAACAATCTAATAGTTCGTATGTCACTACTACTAGTGATCGGTGAATCATTACCAAAGAGGATTTGGATATCGTGATGCTGTCTAACCATTTTGAAATAGATAAAAAGACAATAAACAACCAAAAGGTTTTACTCATAGCATTTGGAAGGTTAAGATTTCAAATTCTCTTCGTTAATCAACATATAAACGATTATTGTCCTTTTAAAATTAGGGAAAAAGTAAGACAATATAATCAAGGCTTTGTATTTTCCTATTGTTAATATTCACGACTGCAAATAATTAGTCTCTGTTGTTATATGCACACTCTATACTGTTCTTTAGTTACAAATCAAAATATACTGAGTAAGAGATAGTAATGGAAAATGTTTAAAATCTAATTAGTTTTTAAACAAGATGCTACTTTATTACCTTTAAACTTACCAAACAAGTAGATCTTTGAGGGGATTTTTCTTGAGCGAGTTTCATTTTCCAACTATTTAGAATAAAAGAAGAAGCAACAGAATTCCAAAAACGTTTTATTTGATCAAATTGTCGTAATTCCTTATTTCTTATTTCTACGCATTTGAACTACTACCAGCGATTGATCTTTCAGTCATAAAATCAATCAAATCAAGTAGAAGTCTAGATGTAAACGTTTATTATTACTTAAAAAAATACCATGTTAAACGGATTATTAAGTGAAACAAATCATCGTTTAAGTAAAGATTTATTAACATTCTAGTTAAGCTGTTCTTTTGTATCAGGTTCACGTCAGGTACAAGTTACATGATGAAGAAAAAGTTATATAAAACATATAACTGGTTAAAATAAGTTACAGTTGCTGTCAATTTCAAAATATTTTTAAGGTATTTGAATGTACTTGGATGTAAAACTCCTTCTTGCTTGGTTTCAAAGTATATCTAATTGGTATCTTGATTGTATAATTTATTAGCACAAATTTTAGTTTCTTTTTGTTGATACATAATGGATCTGTTTCTTCAAGGTTAACTTCTAACTTGAATTTTAGGCCATCTTTGGATCGATTTTTGGCATCTTTAATTTTCCTTATTAGAGTATTGCTTATCTATGATCACTTTCTGGTTACTTGAATTACTAATTTTTATTGTTGATAATTCAAAAACAAACATTACATATCTCATCTAATACCATTTTTAGCCTTTTGTGGTCATCTTCAGATTCTGTAGAACAATTTGTTTCATTCGATCGTAATGAGATTCTTGTAAACAGTTTCCTACCTAAACATCAAATGTCTATCGGAGTAATTGTTTCAGTTGTTTGCATTTTATATGGTAAGCTATTGTAATCCTCATATTTTGTATCTACTGCTATCCTTGTTTTGTGGTTTTTTTCTAATTATATTGTTATGGCCTGGCTTGAACTACACAACTCGGACTAACGACACAATAGGGAATGCAATACACCAAGCACCTGTCGACCGAACTTGTACCATACTCCCAATAACTCCTTGACTCATCCTCCAAAACAGTTGGAAAGATAAAAGAAAGTAAACGCATTACTATTCCAACAGACAATGTTATTGTAAGAAACTCTTAGATGTTTATGAAAACTTTCAGTTTGTTCTTGAAAACTAGTCATTAAACATAGAGATTTCGGTATTCCAAATTCAACTGCATGCGTGAAGTTTAAAATATCAGAACGGCATTCTAAACATTGTTTATTTAGGCTGATTTTAGCATGGTCTTGGGAAATGGTACGTTTCTCAACTCAGATTTTTCGTGTCTGGGTTTCATAGATTTGACAACTGTCATTGATGTTCCACTAAGTCTGAGATCAACTCCCTGTAGGATTATTTTCTGTCACTAAGTGATATCTGTCTCTCTTTGAGCTCAGGACAAGTTTATCTCGTTTGTTGTTATAGCGTGAACTGAGGTTGGCACGGATTGGTGCAAGGGAAAAGACAAAGAATCTTGATGGTCGAAGATTAATTTCCTAATTTAAAACTAAACACTTCCTCGTCCATTAGTTACAAATACTTTCATTTATGTACAATATTTACTTGCATTGGTTATTTATCAGTGTAGTTCATGCTGGATTAATACACAACAAAATACCACACTGAATAAGTACAACAAATATTATAAAAATGGGTTTTGTACTGAATCGAATGTCACACTAAATTAATACGTGATCTTACTCTTGATCTTCTAATAACTAACTAAACTAAGCCAGATTATCATATTTTACTAATGAAAAACCTAGCGAATAGATCTCACTGTATGAGTTCAGTATGGATTATAATTATCCTTTAATTGATGTTTTATTGTTGTTTATCAATAATTAAGAACTACCATTACGATCTATACATATAGATTTCAAGTTCTAATCTTGTTTAAATTAAATTGAACATTGGGTTGATACTCCACAAGACAATAATTGGACGCAGAACATTTCAATAAATCTGCTTCAAAAACCGCGTAAAAAGACATGATATAATCAATCATCAGTTTTTTTCATATATACATCAGTCTTGCAAATTTTGTAAACATCACTGTTTGTAGAAGCATTTCATCTTTGATGGTGGCTTTACTCCCACATTGGAGTTTAAATCACTTCACTCTATATGACGTTAGTCCAGTTTAGTTAATATGGGCTAACAAGTGCTATCATTAGAACTACAAGACTTTAAGTGCGTTTGTAAACCAACTGGATAAATCTGTACTTGTTCTCCGGTTCATCGGTTTCTATTCTTTTTGAAAGAAAGTTCATGGAATCGTAGTGATCTCTGATAAATTTTTGTCATATGTTTATTTACGATGAAATCGTCAAAATTTGTCTGGTTTTACAACTTATTTGTAACCTGTCGTTCTTAATAAAAATTTATCTTAATTTCACTTTTTTATTTGAATAAAGCTTCAGACCTTTTAACCACAGATAAATCTGGTCATGGTCCAGAAGGTATTTCAAGTGGTCATTTTATTGGTTACTCAATGGCTGGTTTACCTTTATTTACTGCTGGACAAACACCTACACACGGTGCTGCCTTATTAGCGAATTCAGAAGAATTTGGTCTATGGTATCATTTACGAGCTACTTTTCATGGCATTTTAACTGGACAAGCTTCACGTCGCATTTTCGCGTTCTTGTGTTTAAATTTAGTAAGAATTTAGTTCTTTGTTTGTATATTGTACGATCGACTACTGTTCCTAACCTACCGTATAGCGTTTCTCTATTTTCGGACCTTATAATTTATGAATTATACATGGTTAACATTAGCGCTTTACTTATTACGGCCACTAGTTGATGTATTAGAAATCAGTTGTATTAAGTGATTTTTTTCATTTCATTACATATTTTGACACTGTGCCTCAGTAATTGACTCGAATAGTCATGAATAAGATCAAATATCAAACTATTTTGATCTGAATAGTTGTTTATTATTGTTCCCAATTCTAATTGCTGTAACATCAAAACAGTTTATATTTCTGGAGTCTTATCACATAAACAAAATGAAATGATTCATCGAAGAAAATTTGGTGAATGGTGGGTAATCCCTCAACTATGCACAATTTTTTTATCAGAACTACCCCTTGGACTCATTTTCTGACTTTGTAGGTGATCCTAAAAAATGATTTCGATAGCTGTGTTTGACTAGAGTTAACCATATGTTCTGGAATTGAGATGTTGACTGACGTGCATCCTCTTTTAGATGACCATGGGGGTAGTGCTGAAATACTTGTTTGGAAAGTGCATGCTCTGTAAAACCTACTCTAAAAGAACAGGTGAGCTGGCTAATATACATTAAAGCAGTCCATAGTGACAATATATTCTTAACACTTCCTCAAATGGGTTACTTAGTGTAGTTGCATTCTTTTTAAAATTTTCCGCATTTCATATTACATTTACAATACGGATTCCCGTTTATATTAAAATTTTTTTATGTGATAGACCCATATAATACGAGTTGTTTAAACAATCGTTTTGTCTTGATTCACGTGAACTGCGAATTGGAAAAGGTTATAATTATGCTGGAATCGGCGAGATTTTTGAGGCCTGTCGGATATCAATAGGTGATTCATGTTGATGATATCATTTGATGGCATTGAAAAGAAAACTTGAATCTTCTCACTAACTGAGTGAATCTGGAAATACTTTTTTTCTCAAGTAAACAATCTTTAGCTATACTGATATTTATAATGCAGTAGTTCGGATAGTTTTTTCAGAGGCTGGAAGTATCGACTCTACCAGTGATGAAGTCGAAAATGTGGATTCATTAAGTGAATAACACATTTGTTGTCAAAAAGGATCAACTGAACCGTGCCCACAATATGATGGAATAGGGAAATGTTGAGGTTTTGAACAGAAGAAATACTGAGATGATCAGAGAAGCTTTAGAAGTTTGCCATTCAGGTCAATCAGCAATTAATAAACACATCGAAATCGACTGAATTTACCAACCATTTAGAGAAAGCATGGACAAATATAGGATCAACACCCAGGTCAAAGAGAGGAACAGTTGAAATAAATGTGCAGACAACAACATGTTAAGGTCAGCAACAACCAATCAAGATCAGGGCCGATAGAATAAGCTGCCAGTCATATATGGAGAAATCTGAATGACATACTCCTATCTGAATTTCGCGCTGATGATCAGAAGAGCAATGAGTATCTCACGATTAAACCATCCAGCTCAGAACGAAACCCCATCGAAATTATTCTGAATTTTGTTTTGTTTTAGCTATTATTATGAGTGCATAAATTAGCGTTTATTCTAACAGATGGGATTTTATTTCAATTTCAGGCTTTTACATTTGTGGAACTTTTTTATGGTGTATGGACAAATAGTTTAGGTTTAATTTCTGATGGTTTTCATATGTTATTCGATTCAGCAGCACTTGTAGTAGGATTATATGCTGCTGTAGTTTCACACTGGAAACCCACACGTATATTCTCATTTGGGTAAGTCTTATCCAATATTTTCATATAGTCTACAGTTGTTTATTGTTAAAAAAAGTGTTAATATGAAGTAGGGTGTTGTTTAAATGAATGTATACTCCATATGTTGCTTCAGCACTAGTCTACTTCAACACCTGAATTAATTAAGTTCATTGATCACTTCTTTTATCGTGGAAGTCTCATCAGTCCTGATGGTTTAGTGTTTGATGAGATCTTGGCATGAGTTCAGAAAGCTCGATTAGCCTTTTCCAAACCTCCCTCACTTTTGGCATAGGCGATTAGGACGAGTTTACTGTGCAGAAGTTCTCTCCGTTTTACTTTGACGGCTGTGAAAACACCATTAAGAATAGAGTATATTCACAAGATACTAGTACTATATCGCATATGTCTTTGAAACATTGCTCGTGCATGTTGGGACCACCTAGTTAATAACTTTAAGGTAAGACGCGAAGTACCGACTAAGGATAGGAAATCAATTGATGAGGTAGTGAATCTATATTGATCGAGATGGTTGGGACTGTACTACGTATGCTCATCCACTGTTTATCGTGATGGATGATGTCGGAATACGTGTAGGTGAGAATAAAGCCAAGGGTGGTCAAACTAAGATGTGTCATTTGTCCATAAGGTCATCGACTATTAGACTGAGCCATGTAAATAGGTACAGGCTACCTGGTTTGAGCCCTCAATCACTGGCTGGTGACTTTGAGTAACGTTACTCAGAATGATTCACAGTAGCAAAGATCCATTTATTTTTTGTTTTCCCTTAGATCCTAAGCTTATAAATTACGTTATAACGTTTTTTAATTCCACAAA
This sequence comes from Schistosoma mansoni, assembly GCF_000237925.1. Taxonomy (NCBI): domain Eukaryota; kingdom Metazoa; phylum Platyhelminthes; class Trematoda; order Strigeidida; family Schistosomatidae; genus Schistosoma; species Schistosoma mansoni. Next base: position 58,669,683 of record NC_031495.1, read on the forward strand.
TACGTGTTTTCTCAAATCATATTTTTCATGCTTAATCTTTGTATTATCACCAATACTGTTATTCCTGCTACTACTCTGCAGTTTACCTTGATGATTTTATTTCGCTGTACAAATGCGTTATGACAACCTGAAGCGATGTACATATGTGTCAGGTTCTACATTGCATATGACTGACTGACCAGATAGTTAGTTTTAGATGTTGAAATTTAAATTTTGCTATTTCTTTTAAATGTGACTCCCTCAATGTATGATATCGTCCAAAGGGTTTGTCAAAAAGCATTGTTACTCCCTCGGGCTTTCAAGCGTTTTCAAAGGAATCTTTAATTTCATGAAGTTCTAATTTAGCTTGGCTCGTTTTCGTTTGTGTTATGATTGTCATCTCACTATACTCAACGGGTTAGGGGTTAGGTGATTTTTTTCAGAAATCTCAGTCTCTTGCTCGCGAATAATCTAAGAGTAGATACAGTTGTAATGAAAAAGTCATCTAGCCGATATGTGATTAGAATTGTAGGACACTTTATAACAGCTCAGTGTGTGTTATACGGTCGTTAAAGTTGTAAATATTGGTCACTGAAATTGCACTGAAGGAGTGCTTAACATACTTTTATGGTCCGTAGATCTGACTCTGGTTTGATCATATAATGATGTTGACGAAATATACATCTGGGATAGCGTCGTACATAATTGTTGACTTAATTAGCGTTAGTGAATAACGGAATTAAATAAGTCAAATACGAGAATCGATTGGGGATACATATTATTTCATGCACTCGTTAATCCAGGTAGACAGTCAGAGAAACGGAGCGGAGAAGCAGACCAGTGAAGGCAAACATGTCAACTTCATTTTATCAAGCATGCCTCAATATTTATATCCAAATAAAAATAAGCTGAAGACGTGTGATGAATAGGATAAGTAATTATACATACGGTCATATAAAAAGAGTCAAGATTAGTAAACGAATAACTGACATGGTGTAAATATGACTCAAGAAGAATGAATAGTCTGGTCTGTTTGGAATCTAGAACAACCCATATGAGCTTTATCTAGTGCTAGACGCTACAATACTGCCACGAAACCAAACTTCCCGTCAAGATAGCATTACTGAGGATAATACTACAACCATTCAATAATAGTCATTTTTTGCCGCTACTTATGTAAGCCACCTTTTTACTCTTTACTTTATCTTGGGATTATTTTTGTGTTTAAATTGTCTCTTTCAAAGAAGTACAGAATTTGTTTTTTCCCCGTATACTTATTCAGATATAACAGTGCAGAGATTCTATCTGGACTTGTCAATGCACTGTTCCTGTTGGTTATATCTGGATCGGTGTTTGTCAATTCAATTGTACGTATTCATCAACCACCAGATATTAAAACTGATAAATTATTAGTGAGTTTAATAATCTTTTTTTATCTTTCTTCATGCTGTGTTATGCTATTATATAATTGATTTCTCATTACTCAACATTTGGGTGTATGTGTAGAAAACTGGTGATAAGTTTCTTCTCTACCTCTATTCATTTGTATATGATTGACCATTACCCTAGTAGAACAAGTCGGAAAGGTATGAAAATTTTAACAGAAACATTTTTATTGAGCTACCACTCAACAAACATATTCATTTCAATGTGTTTTTAAAGTTTTTGGCCTTTGCAGTTTTTACTGTCAATACTTACTGATAGGAACTATTGCACACTACTTCGATCAATGATGAATATAAACCTACCAAGTTACATCAATATGATGTAACAATAGTAGATCTTTCATATCCTTATTTACACTTCAACTCATTAACAATATGCATGTGCCCATTCATCTCAAAGAATTATATATGAAGCGAATAAAGACTTGGAGGGGATAACCTATTTTTTGTTTAACGCAAAATCGCACACATTATTTGCACATTTTCTTTGCGTTGTCCTTCACACACTCCATTGTTTCTTTAATTCTGTTGTTATTTCGACTGTTCTCATATTTTATTTCTGTTCTCTTCATTGCAGTCTTCTACTGCCAGGCATTCCACTTCCAACTGGTGCTACATACTACTTATATCTGTCAGCTTAAGTAGAATACACCACATATATAGGGATGTTGAAAAAACGTGGTATCAGTCCAAGAAGTTATTGACTGTTGGTCTGAGCCATCTTAGTAGATGCAGACTACTTCTCTGGGGTCCGCCTGATCACCACGATCAGTAATTGAAAACGTTGAGTAACGTGGCTAATCAGTTACATTTTATTCTTTGTCTTCCTGTAGATATTAAGTTCTAGTAGTCCTGTTGTTTTTCGTTATTCAAAGCTAACGATAAAATTTCTGTTGAACAATTTATTTGTTTTTGTACTCAAATTTTCAACTTTTCTGTTTTAGGCTGTATCTATTTTAGGTTTGCTTGTAAATATTGTTGGTGTTGTCGCTCTTGGTCATGCTCACAGTCATGGAGGCCATGGTCATAGCCATGGTGGACATGGTCACAGTCATAGTGGTTCTCATGGTCATAGTCATGGAGACAGTTCTCATAGACATTGTCATAATCACGAGCATGGTCACAGCCATAGCCGGAATCATAGCCACAGTTCAAATAGATCTCATTCTCATCACTATGATCACAAACATGCTGTTGAAGCTCATAATGAAGAACTTCATTATGGTCATACACACGGTCATCAGCAGCGTTGTGGATCGCACAAATCACAGAAAGATGAAGCAGAAGATGCTAATCTACGAGGTATATTTCGAGTTTTCAACTTTTCTCATGTTCACAACTTTGAATAGTGCAGTTATATATTTCGTGTTACAGTCAGACTGTTGTAGAAGGGCTCCAAATGTGTAATTATATGATGTACTTTTGAAGTATACCAAAAACTATCCTAACTTTACGATATACTAAGAGGTTTGAACCCATTTAAAGGATACTTGTTGGTTTGTATTCTATGTTAATTTAATAATATGTAAATGCAATTGAATTGTTAGACAAATATTTAACAAATTGAGTACAAAGTTGTTGTTTTGTAAAACTGCAGGTTCACTGATGGCTTAGTTGGGTTCTGGAAAAGTGTTCATACGAATTGGATGATGAAAATTTAAAATATCTGATCAGTGAAATCTGTTTCTACGTCCAAGTTGTGGTTTCAGAGAAACAAGATCCCATTGTTTATTTGGTTCATACCATAATATTCATGTGTACTATGTTTAATGGATGACTTAATACAGAATTACACTAGTCTAAGATATATGACATTTACAAGCAACAGTATGTCTTTATGGCATTTTAAGTAAATCTTTTAAAAAACAACTTAACGGAAGTACTAGTTGTTTCGACAATAGCGTGCTTGATGCAAACTCAAATCTAGTATCCATCTGCTTGACTATTATTAACCAATGGCTTTCACAGCCTTTTTATTTCAAATCAGTGGACTAACGTAATATTTTGAAAACACGTTATTTTAACATTATCCCTGTATTTTCGACCTTTATCGTACAATATATCCATTGAGTGATCTAAAAAAAATCGGATTTCCAAATTTAACATTTTCTATTAAAATCAACTGTGAAAACAGAAGAAAATGTTAATTTGTGAAATATTTCATACTTTCCTATTACTTCTGTATTAAGTCAGTTTTCATAAAATAGCTTTAAGTGTGTCAAGTAGAATTTCAAATACGTTTCGACTAGACCCCACCTCCTTGGGTTCGGTGTAGCTGTGTAGTATTTTTAGTTCTCACATACATTGTGACCCAAATTTTTGTACGTAGATTTATGCTTGGTAAGTGAGTAGTACCGTGTTGACACAAATTTAGTTTTTTGTTAGCAAAAGGCTATATTTCCTATCTGATAATTATATACTCACTAGTGACTGGCTCCATGAGGTATTTCCTGGAGTTCTAATGAGAAGCAGTGACCGGTGGAGTTCAACCAGGTCTGTTGTAAGATAGTAACTCACTGAAGATAATGGTGAACGGTTGTTCAGTTTTGTGGATTGGTTGAAGTTAGACATTAATACCATTGGATGTCGGCTGAGTAGTCTAGAGGTCCTGGGTTCGAATCTAGCGGGGCGGGATCGTGGATGTGTACTACTTAGGAGTCCCACAATAGGACGAAACGGCCGTCCAGTATTTCCATGTTTTCCATGGTGGTCTAGCTTCAATTGACTCATAAATTCAACTGTAAAATTACTAAAATCTCCACAAAACCCCTTCTGAAATATAATTTGTTAATTTCATACCGCACTTTCTCTTATTATTTTTATTTTGTTTCATTTTTTTGAATAGGTGTTTATTTACATGTGCTTGCTGATACTTTGGGTAGTGTAAGCGTAATATTTAGTTCATTTCTGGTGACCACTTATGGTTGGAATGTAGCTGATCCCATATGTTCAATGTTTATTGCATGTGTGATTGGTTATTCAGCTATGCCCCTGCTCAATGATACCCTTAGTTTGCTTACTTTAAAAGTACCTGATGAGTTTCATTCTCAATTAATGGTTAAGAAAGTAAGTCATCTAATATTTATATTTGTTTATATTTATATTTATGTCTATTTCTATTTCACTATTCATCATATATTTTCTTTAGAATTGGTTTGTTTTGTATACTTCTTTTATTCACTGTTATAAAGTGTACCAACTTGAATCTGTTACTTGTTTAAGAGTAAATTATCTGTAATTTGTATCATTGTGAATGGACTGATTGTTAGGTTTTTAAATATTACTAATTAAAAATGTTGTATACTTAAACAAATGACAACTCTCATAATAGTATACGCACTTCAAATTATCTTATCGTCATGTTATCTAAATGCATAGAAAGAGTTTGTTTGATCGCTTTGATTGATCATTCTACTGATTTTATGCTTCACAAATGTTTAAAAATATCCTTAATTCATTCAATTAAATCCATACCGATAAATACAGTCTACACAATGATTGTGTACAACAGAAACAAAGTAAATAGAAAAGGTAGTTTCAGTCGGTAATAGTAAATAATTATTCAGACTTATAAAGGGAACAGGTATTAAAAATCCACTGTTAGTAAAACTATCTCTAAAAGAGAAGGGACTGTTATTCACGTTCAATTTAAGAGATTGAATTGATATGCAGAACACTTTGATGAACTGTACAACCGGTCTTAGGTTACCCTTCAGTTATCCATCTTTAAACAACCTGAATAGCGAATCGGCACAAGTTTCCCAACTGTTAGTTAAGTTGAAACGGTTATAGGTAATCTGGAGCGAGAGAAAACATTAGTTTCAGATAGGTGAGCCCTGAAAATCTCTAAGGATGGTGATCTAGATTTAACAGTTAGCTTTACTGAGATCTTAACTAGGACCTGAGGACTGAACGTAATTCTATCTGACGCCTCAATCTCCAATGGTATCAGTTTTGCAAGAAAGGACAACAATCCTCTCATGACAATCACAGAAGAGTCACTTTAACTAATAATATCTAAGATATTAGCTTCAATAATAATCAGACTCTTAACTATCACATTTTTATTTCAGCTTTTTAGTGGAATAAGTTGAACGGAAATGAACTAAGTCACGTTTTAATCAAATAATATAACAGGGTATCATAAGAACTGTGGTGAATAACTAATTTTTATTTATCGTATATTTGTTTAGACATAGGTAAGTTAAAGTAATAAACCTTCATCGATTTAGGTAATTAGAACATATGTTACTTACATCTAATCGCCGCATACCTCGACTCATGATGTTGTGTGGTGTCGGAGTAGGTTAGAAAAAACGTTGAGGTTGGCTAAGCCAAAACATGGCTTCAGTCCATGAAGTCCTTAAATGTTAGTCTGAGGCATGCTGATAGATGCAGATTACTTGGTTGTAGTCTGCGTGCTCACCGCGATAATCGGTCAGAGATTTCGAGCTACATAACATAGGATCATTCACAATGGTTCAGATATATTCACTAATTTGATTTCTCACATGTTTCATTGTTTTAATAAACTTTTTCAGATATTACAAGTGGATGAAGTTGTTTCTGTTTCAAATCCATTTATTTGGACTCATACGCATAAATCTGTATGTGTTTGTGTAACAGTTCGGATTCAGTCTAGTGCCTCAGAACAAGTTTTATTACGAAAGGTAGTTACCAATACTCTTATTTGCTTAGAGTTAATATTTTTTATAATCTGGAAGTTGTAGTTATAGTTTTGTTCACAGTGTTACTTTCGTATTTAAATAGCAGATACGTTCAGTAATATTTTCATATTTTTATCTTTCCCCAACTATTCTCTATAGTTATACTCTTATAAATGTGACTCATTAGGTTCAACCGTTCTTAATGAGTATGAGATAAAAATATTACTAGGAATATCTCGAATGAGAGCCTGGGAATTTCTCGAATACCGATAAATTTCTCATATGTAGTAACCCATACAAACCACTTAGTGATTTTGATCATAGCGTTAACCATATTAGTAAGGCGTACTCAGAAAGTTAGTTCGAATGGAAGGTTTATCCTAATTGCGAAAAGGCGATGCAGAATACCTAGTCCTCTTTTGTTCAAACTGGAAATAAAGGTGATGCTCAAAAAAATAAAAGTACTTGCTTAAAAAGCAATGATAAGGCTACATGGTTAACGGCTTTATAAGTTAATTTAGTTATGGAATTTTTTGTTTTATGGAACGATTTCTACACCAAATACTAGAGAATATATTAGTCGGAATAGTAGATATATTTGGTTCTCTTTTCATCCTGTTCATGTATTTGTGGGTGAATTTCGTTGGTATTCATTCCTACTAAGCGGGTTATGAATATTACTCAATCCATCTACAATGGTGTTATCAGAGAAAATCATTCCAACACGATGAATCAGGATCTTTATTAAGTTTCTTATATCTAATTTGTACAGCACTGTAGAACTGAGCATATTGCGCGACTGCAGACCTTCTGTGTATCTTTCTTCTTAGTGTTCTGTCTACTCTCATTATTAATTAGACTCCTGGAAATGATGTGCTATTACTATGTTCTTCCTCAAGTGTAAAAGTAACAGATGGATGAATGTTATTAAATATGTTAAGTAAATTATCCTCTTTACGTTCTTTTGTAATACTATAAACGTATAATCTATATAGAGACAGTAAACTGTTAGATGACTGATTATGTCCTTAAGCAGTTCATTTTCCAGTTTTGCAAGAAAAATGTCTGTCAGTAGAGGGCCTCATAGTGACCCCATGGCTACACCATCCTATTGTCTATAGAATTCATTGTTGAACATTCATCATGAATCTAAGAACTAACTGTTTTATTGCGGATATGGGAATTAAGGTTTTTACTCGTCCCTCTTTTAGTTCATTGCAAATAAAGTCGACAGTTTCAAGTAGAGGGATGCTAGTGAGTATGGGCGATACATCTAATGGTATCATGAAGTTATTTTTGACCAGTAGATTAATATATTATCCACAAATTCAAAGGAGCCCTTGACAGTATGCTTAACAATATGTTTGTGCAACCGTTTGAGAATTTGCAATAACCATTTTGCTATAGTATGAGAGGCTGAATTATTCATATATAAAACGGGTTAAAGGGACAAGCCACTTTTATGTATTCTCGGTAAACCATATAGACATGGTGTCATCGTTCCCATAGGTCCAATATTTCGAACATGTTTGGTGAAATAAAATCTTGTTTAATGTTTCAGTGAGTTCATTAGTTGTTTTTGATTTCTGTCACATCATTTCTCTCATTACTTAAAATGGCTTTCATTTTGTTTAAACTGTCGTTTTCATCCATGAGTACTACACCATAACCTTTGTCTGGTTTCGTGATGAAAAAATTATCATCTGTTTCCTTAAAGCTTCCTTATGTTTTTTCGTCAAAATCCCTGACTAATTATGTCCATTGTTTAGGTGTCTAAAGCAAAAGTCCACTTGTGTTGATTTAAATCTTTCGACATCATCTTTTGATGAAGTTACTAGTTCTGCCGTTTCGGCATGAATGCTTTCAAATTGAATTTCAACGTCCAATTTTTTATTGACCGTTTCCTAAAGTCACAAAACTTAAGACTTTTTTTTTATTCATTATTAATTATGTTTCCTTAGCATTTAGCTTACTAAACAAAATTTTACCTACTTTATTCTTTTTTATTGGTAAAATAGATTAAAGAATTAATTCAAAATCATTTCAAATCTGTATCTCATTTAACTATACAAATTGAAAAAGAAGAATATGAATATCATACTCAAGCTATGGGTTTACATTTATCTGTTATTGGACATTATCCTAAATCATTTATCAATTCTAGTGTTTTAATGAATGGATTAACACATCATCACCATCATCATGATAATACCAATCATTGTGGTAAATATAACTGTTCATCTGAACGCATGAATTTATTGTCTGTTAAAGATATTTAAATACATATGCATCTTAGTTGTCAGTCTATGTCAAAAAGACATCTTTTGATTATTTTTTAGCTCCGTTACCTTTTGTTCTTTGTTTCTTTCTTTATTTATGTTTGTGAATTATTATTATTATTATTACTATCTTCAGTTTATGAATTCCTCCATTTCTATTTTGTACGGCAACTATTTCTCATTATTCCATATTGTCTAAATCAATAACTCTTCCACATAGTTCTCCTTCACTTTCCACTTTCATTATTGTACATAGTTGTATTCAATCTCTTTAATGCCATCCCTACCCCAGTTTATTCTATGAAATTAACCATTATGATCCTTGTCGTTTTTTCATTGTCTTTTGTATAGTATTTGTCCACCTAATAGTGTTGTTTCCTTACTTATACCACATTTCAGTATAGAAGTATACTGGAGTTTTGTATAATATTCAATTTCTAGGCGAATTATATTCAAAATTATCTAAAAGGAGCAATTTCAGTCCCACTATTTATTTATTTCTTTAACTATCTACTCTAGTTCGTACTACTAATTGTACTATTTCATATAACTGTGCTTCTGAATCTAACCCTACCGGTTCATTTTTGGTTATTCCTTTCGCTATTGATTTTGTCTGCGCCGTCAGGTATCTTATTTTATCCGGATTAATTTTTTAAACTGATGTTTCTTATCTTCTCTGGGAGTTTTCCGGTTATTTTGTCTTTCACCAAGCTTCAAAATCTACTTTTTTGATTGCCTAGTTATGCACGTTTAAATTATTCAGTAGTCAACCACTTGTACTTGTAAATGATTTAAGCAATGACTGTGATTATATTTTTCTTTACGAAATGTGAAGTGTATGTAGGAATGTGTAGTTTATTTTATAATCCTCTTAAGTCAACTTAGTAAGGGTTTTTTGAGTGAAAGATTTTTTAATATACTTTATGATTATCTATCATCTTTTAATACAAACATTTCTCGTTTTATGCAAAATAAAATATCAACCATTGTAATGATTTAGTGTATTTTTAACATTTACTTCGGTCACACGTTACTGATGTTTCAGTAATATCGGTTTTGTTCAAATATTCTTCGCTTTCTTTGTTGGTTTTATGCATTCATTTTCATATTAAGTATTTTCTACTTTGTAAACAAGATTACTGCAAGGCAGATGGGTTTGTTAGAAATATATACTTTTTTTAAAACGTGGATCAATGGGGTTTTTTTAGGGAAAAATGTGAAAAAGAACAAGCTGTGGCTATTCAAAAATTGCTGATTATTTGCCATCTATAGGACTCTTCTTTGACTATAGCCAATGGTTTACCATAGTGCTCTCACCTTCCATCTTTAGAGTTATTTGCCTGAAAACATACTAATTAGTGTTTACTGGAATCTTTTTTTCTACATTGTGAACCAACTTGGATAGTAGTATTCTTGACTGAATTTCTTAGGTTTGTCGAAATATGTGTCTGTATAGTCTTAGGTTATGTGTGTATATTTCGTAGTATTTTCCTTAGTTACTTCAGTTGCTATATTCATACACCTAAAGTTCTATTGTGAATATCAACAACACTCAATCAGTATTTGAAGTTCATTTGCTTCATAAGGTACTTTAACTGCAACGTTAACGCAAAGTAGAACTGAACATCAAATAGAAAATGCTTCCTCAATTCCTTTGCAACCTTTTTATCAGGGCTAACACAATTGGTGAAATATGCAGAAAATATGGTAAATCGTATTTTATCATTCATTTTTGTAACTGTAATACATATATTATTTGAAAAGCTGAAGTCCTCATTAAAGGTTAGGTATATGGTTTTATTTAATTCTATGTGAACTACTCAGTTTTCATGTGAGAATTCTACGTTGAATCAACTCGTCATAAGTATAACATTAGTTATATTCTGTGAAAGTTAACCGGTATCTGGACAATTACTGTCACCAAAAGTTTGAACGAACGATCAGTTGAGCATGTATGTAAGCCTGAGTTACTTATTTCATGTAGTTTGCACTATGTAGTCCTTAAGGTTTGATGACGTTTTTCATAAACAATCTGAGGTGAACTTAAATAAAGGGTGTGGTTTGCTAAGCTCGAGATATGGTCAACAATTACTTATGTCTGTTACTTTCTTTAAATATAAAGACATATTTGAATAATCTAACGATATATCCTAGATATTTCATTATAAAATCTAAGATGTATCTCATGAAATAGTTATATTTAAATTGGTAGCATGAATGGATCAATGTTAGACCACTACTGAAAACCTGGAAGCGCTGGACGGCCGTTTAATCCTAGCATGGGACTCCACAGTGCGCATCCACGATCCAGCTCGCGGGATTCGAACCCAGAACCTTGGGTCTCACGTGAACGCTCAACCTCTAGACAACCAAGCTAGTGTCCAACTTCAATCAGTCGGCGATATTGCGCGACCGTCCGCCGTTGTCTTCAGTGAGTAACTGATACACAACAGATACGGTTGATCCAATTTAAACTCAATAATCTCCCCAACTCTATACTGAGGTAGTTATAATTAAAAATATAAGAGAAATGACAATACTATAGAGAGATTAGCAAGTTCTTACACCAGTCTGTCATTAAAAATTTATGTAGTAGTATCCTTCAATAAGTGTTCTGATCCCATGACTGGACGCTTCTCAACCAGTTAGTAACGCTGCTAAACCAACTATCACTGGCAAAGTGATACTAGAAGTCTTAATACATTGACTTAATAGGAAAATTTATTTCAGGTATAATTCAGAAATAGGCTAAATTTGAAGTAAGTGAGAAGAAAGTATGTAGAAAATCCATAATCAATACTGAGGCATACAAACGAGACTCCAAACTGCATAACTGTTAAAAATTTAAGAATAAGTTCCAGATTGTATGGATTGAAGTTACTATTGGATTAGGAATTTCTAGGTATGGTTGAAAGTTAGGACAAACATCTTTTTAAACAAAGAACGGTTAGATTTTTTAATGACTACAGATTTCACAAACTTTTACTTTCTATTTCAGCATTTAAAGGTTGTTTTTAAATCAAACCCTTGGCCTGCTTTATTTGTTGCTTACTATACAAAAGCTTAATTGCCAACTCTCTGAAAAATGACTCCAAAGCTACTTAAGCGTATTTTCAGTTACCCTCAAAACAGATCATGTGTTCATACACAATTTAGACTTATAAGCATAAAATATATGGTTTAATAATATATACGTTATTGTGGCGTATGTGGAATTCTGGATTTAATTTTCGCGATGAATATCAATTTGGGAGCATAATATGTCCTTTAGCTGGTTATTTTCAGCTCGCATTTCAAAATTATACTGTGAAACTTTCTTCTCGAAATTTGTGGAAACAACTTTTTATAACTGCTATTTCTTGTTACGTTTATGCTTATTTCTGCCTTTAAAAGTGTATGAGTAAGGGTGTTACTTGATTGTTCCCATTTATTGGCAAATGAAATCGAAAGACTACCAATCGCAATTATTGTTCTGGATAATTAGAATCCTATGTAGCCTGTTGGACAGGGTTTTTCTGTTTCCTATGGATTTTCTGGTTTAAAGTGTTTTCTGCACTTTCAAACCCTCAAACTGATATTCCGATGCACACAATGGTAACAACAAATTAATAATAATCTGTTTGATGGAATAAATCATGAAGTAGAAGGGCCATCCCTTTATTAATGATGAATTTTCGGCAACTATTAACATGGACTGCTGCTCACAGTGGGTTCGTACCCCAACAAGGAGTGATAGTATACTTGATCTAATATTTAGCAGAGATGTCATCCCACTATCTGTACAAGTATACAACGAGTTTGAAAGCAGTGACTATAAGATAACAGTTTGTGCTCTCCTTACCTATCCCTCTTATAACCGACCGATTCAAAAAACTTGCCAATATAGAGACTATAAGCATGCTGGCTGGGACCTCTTGCGCTCACTGATCAAACTCTCGGACTGGAATGTATTTTTCTCATGGATGCCATCAACAAATTCTATTCAATCGTTAACTCTTGTCTAGACTCCTGTGCACCTCTTTAAACGTACAGGTTTAATAAACATTACGAATTATATATTCCAGATAAATATCGTAATAAACTAAAACGCCTACAGAAATGTTATTTTAAGTCAAGCGACTTCACGGCAGTTGTACAAATAACAATAGTTTTTAATCTAGCTCAAAGGTTCAAAACTCAATTCTCCTTTTGAATAAACTCGTTAAAGCAACTCAAATTTTTTATAAACCATGCATCTTGCATAATATCACTTTTATATACGTCTCTAAAACTATAGCAGACCTTTTAAGTGGTATTTTTGAAAATAGTGAAGAATTCCTGAATAGCACTGTTTCAAGAGTCATATTCGTGACTAATAACTCAATAAAATCTATTTCCTTCACATGCTTGAAAATTAGTAAGGCTATAGATAGGCTTAAGGTTTCCAGTGGTCATTGAGTAGACGGGTTTTCATCCTTTCTCTACAAGTATGGTGGTCCAGATATTCCATTTCTCCTTCTAAAGCTGTTTACTCTGTCTATGGAATCAGGTTCTTAACCTTATTGCTGGAAAACCGCGTACATTATACCATATTACAAATCTGGAGATAAGACTGACATGAACAATTGTCGGCCGATAAATATTACTCCAGTTTTCTCTAGGATTTTGGAAAACATATCAGTAACAAATTATCCAACTATTTACTCACTGAAAAATTTATCCATGATTCTCAACATGGATTTCCTAAAAATTGATTTTTTGTGACAAGCCGATTTGACATTTTTAATTTAGTCTTTTCTCAACGTAACTAAGGTTATCTAGTCTTAGTGCTATATTTTGACACTGCTAAAGCCTTCGACATAGTTAACCAGCGACTTCTTATAGATAAACTCGCATCTCACGCGGTCTGAAACCCTTTGCTTGCTGAGTTTGATACCTTCCTCAGCTACCGACATCAAATAGTTAAAATTAACTCTTCCTTGTCGAATGCTGTCCCTGTCAGAAGTGGTGTAATACAAGGTAGTGCCCCTTTTAGTTTACATTAATGATATTTACGAATGTTTTGTGCGGGTAAGCTTTTTCTGTATGCAGATGATCTTAAAGTGGCATATTCATCTTCTCCTCATGAGCTAAACAATATGCAGAAACTTCTAATTACGACATTTTTAATTCCTTGTCACTAGTGAAACAAACCCATTCTAAATTATCTCTCCATATGAATTACCTTACCTTTAAATTTTCCGTACTCTGGAATATCTACCACAATCTATCTGTAAGAAAAAATCACTCCCATCCTTTGTTCGCTGCATTGATGCATACTGCTCCTCTGAAAATGCATTAAATGTTCTCGCGCCTGTAAGTGTATCTTATTCCACAAGTGAGATGATAGGAACTTCGAATTTTTAGCCATTTTTGTTACTGAATTCACTAAGTAAAACCACCTAACTGATGTTGCTTTACGTTAACACCGTCCCTTGACAACCTTAACTGATTTGAGTAGTATCTAACACGGACAGTATATCACTGCGTCACATGACACATGCATCATGGTAGAGCTGATTGACATATTTTAGTTATTATTACCTTGTTGTTCCGTGCTCTATTTCCATTTTACTTTCTCTAGTTGTAGATGAATATAATTAGTTCGTTATGACACAAGAAATGACCTTAAATGCACCGTTCATTAATCAATGGAATGTCCACTTGAAAATTAAAAGTTCCCGGCCGATGCATCGCTTTGCTGTCATATATGTCATAAATGTACTGCCTAAACAATTTTTGAACTAGTAAACTTAAAACAATGATATATCACATATTTGTTCTCTACATTTAATGTTACTATTTATATCAAACTGATCATCCCTGTACACTGATGTAACTTCTGTAACTGTTATTATTATTATGTTCATAATATATTATTATTATTATTAATTGAATACTGATTTACATCCATTTTTAATTCATTAGGCTACGATTCGTTTTTTTTAGGTGGAGTATTTGACAATGAATCATTTTCTGTTAGTAGAGAATCAATGAAACTAAATAAGATTATTGTATCGTCATCAAAATACAGAACTGTATGTACTTCTTGACGTGATCAAAGTGTAGGTTTACTATATACAACAGTGTGTTTTCAGCCAGAGCGAAAAACATGAATTTTCAATTACCTTAGTAAATGGAAACAAAATCATGCATTAGAAGCATAGAATACGGTTTCGTAATCAAATATTTTATGTCTTTTGCAGTGACATAGGCATTAATCTTAATCAAAACGTCTTTGGAAAATTCGTTTATTTTGAGGAAGATACGGGGAATTAAAGGTCGAATATTGTAAAAGATGTTGAAGTGCTAACGTATTAAAGGTTAAAATGTAGTTATGCTTCAATGTAGATTTTAATAGTTTCGCAATGTAGTACTTTTTAGTCCCCATGATGTCAGTTCAATTTATTTAAAGTTTGTACTTACTAAGCCTTCGGACTAACCGGCATTCAAGCAAGAAAACTTAGATTGACTAGTAAGCATTAGTGATAAACTGAATTATCTGTGCACAGTCAGAGTACATTTAGATGTGTCTGAACCAATAAAATATATTTGAGCATTTGACCATGGTTGAGTGAACCCACATCACTGACCTGCCATTCTCGTATTTCTCGCCTACAACTGGACTTATAATATGTAATCTCCCTAGCTTCAGAAGATTATGGTACGTTTAGACTTATCTGGCCTGACACTCAAAGTTTAAACTATATTCAGAATCAAGTGAATAATGCCTAAAAAATACTAGAATTAAAATTCTCAGATTAGTTAAATAGAGATCGCTGATTGAAAATAAGCTTACGGTGAGGTTTATACGTACTTTGTTTGGTGTTTAAAGAGAAGAAAGGCTTATAATTCACTAAGCCCCCAAATGCCCTGGTACGGCTGTGAGTGGGGATGGCCCTCCCTCTCTCTCGAAATGCTCTCACATGGCCACGCGTATATACTCACTGCCTTCCCGTGGCATCACTGTTGTTTACGAATTTGGGAGGACGAAAATCGAATGTCCGGCGCTTTAACCGGGTTGGTGGACACGGAAAGTTCACCTAGAGGAGTTGGAAAACCCCGATTCCAAACCATTGGTGCACATGGGCTCCAGTATCCTGAAGAAATAAATGGCGTATGAACCAATCGTCGGTCACCGACTACCATGGGACTGTATCTCCTCACGTTGCTCCACTGCCTTGTGGATCAGACCCTTAGGTCAAAGGCTCGCGGTGTGTCTCCTTAAGAAAACCACCTGCTTCAGTCTGGACATGCGGGCAGTATTATAGCCCTCACATAATTAAAGGAAACGACAATTTTTTGTGTGACGCATATATATCTGGTGCCCCTTTTTACCAATATTTATATGTTCAAATAAATAAATAGATAAAACCCTAACCAACATCAAATCACTTGAATTCGACCACAAATAGTTAATGTTTGGGTCAGAGAATGTTAATTAACATTAGGACATTTACCTGTTTTTCCTATAGATTTAAAACATTACTGTCTTATGCTAAAATACTAACAATAAAAATATCTGAATATCCTTAGTCAACAAAAGTCTAACTCGTTTGCCATTAATAACTGATCATCCTTTGTATTTAGAGTACCATTGTTTCAATGTCTGAAAATTATCCTTTACATTAGAAGTTCATTTTGTTTTTTTGTTTTTTTGAAAGAAAACATTGATATTAGTAAAACAAGAAGTACTGAAAAAAATGTTCAATAAGCTTAAGTAATCTAGACGAAGATGTATACAATGCAATGTGTATTTCTTTCAATAAAATAATCCTCAGAAAATGAAGTTCAATTAAATTTATTTTACATTTATTAAGTTAAACGCCAATAATTTTGTTTTCCTTAATATAATAAAAGAAAAACATGTAAGATTTTAAACAAGAAAAGAAGGTTTAATCCTGTAGTTTGTAAATCTGAGATGATTAAATTTGATAATATGTTTATTCAATTATTTCAGGATCAGCTGAATTATGTGGATCATACTTTTGAGTTGTTTGTGTTTTAATTCGATACTGTAAAAGAGATAGAAATTATTCGATTAGTTAAAAAATGAAAATCTAAAAAATCAGATTAATAATGAACAATTGAAGCTAGACCACCATAGAAAACCTGGAAGCAATGGACGGCCGTTTCGCATCCACGATCCCGCACTCGCGAGATTCGAACCCAGGACCTACCAGTCTCGAGCCAGAGCACTAAACCGACAGACCGCTGAGCCGGTATCCAACGGTGTTAATGTCTAACTTCAATCGATCCACGAAATTGGGCCGTCCAGTGCTTCAAGGTTTTCCATGGTGGTCTAGCTTCAATTGACTCAAGATCTCAACTCTATAAAATTACTAAAATCTCCACAAAACCCCTTCTGATAATAATGAATAGTTTTAGCTTATAGAAAAATTGTTATTTTGTCTCATCATTTAAATCTGCTTACTGATGCACATTCTTTCTCTACGCGAGCTCAACTAGTTACTTAAGTAAGAAAAGAAAGATTGAGCTAAACAATTTTATTAGCTAAACTGAGCCCAGAATATATATCCACCTTAATCATAAATATATATCTTTTGCTCTAATAAGATAAAGCTACATTTTTGACTCACAGCGTATGCCTCTTTAGAAAATAAAGTCGAATCGTACATAATAGCTTTCGCTCGTCAGCATCTCGCACTTATCCTCCGGCCTAGAATATCAGATACATTGTACGTTTCCATTAAGATAAATGACGATACCTTTCACAGGTGTATTATTTCAGGTTCGTTTTAATATAGAAACTGTGTTAATGAGATTTTCGGAGACTAGAAGTGTGTAAGATCAATATATGTATAAACAAATTAAACAAGCTTAAATAGTAATTTAATTTGTGATAGTAAAAACAAGTTTCAGGGGTCAAATATCAAAGTTTTATCTTTACAAGTAAAAGTAAATAGCTAAATATGAATATGATTTTATTTTGTTCATCCCCTGACATCTTAGTAAGTATTCAAAAGTGAGACATTCAAATCAAATATGAATGGACAACAATGGTCATACTCCAATCGTGACTAGATGGATAAAAAAAAGTAGGAAGTATTTGGTTTCGACCTATTATTATGTTTCCTTATAATTGTATATAATATTATGAACTAGATATACTGTTTATAACAGAAATGACTTCTTCGAAATATCCCAATGTGTACAAAAATAATTTTTTAGTGTTTAATGATCATAATCCATTTTCCAGAGGAAAGATGGTGTATTCCAAAAAATGTGAATTTAAATGATGAAGGGAACAACTAAAGTAGTATAATCATACTGTACATTGAACATTTTGTCAAACTCATTCAAACAAGTAGGAATATGCACAAAAAGTGAATCACATATAGTCATCTTTAACAAACATGATAGTAATATGTTTAAGACTGTATTTCTAATTTCTTTATCCGATTAATCCTTGTATTCTCCTCGTCGACTAAAAGGACGTATTTATTCACTAAACAATTGTCTTGAGAAAAGCCGAAAAACTGAGGAAATCCGTATTGATGATTGTCAACTACTGCTGAATGTTTAGAAAATCTACCTCCTTCATTAAAACTATATTAGTGTGCCACCTAATTACTTAATTTGAAATGAGTTTCTGAATTTCTAATGATATGTCAATAATTTCAGCCATGACAAGAGTGCAAAAGTCATTTGTAATGGCAGTGAAAGATCATCGCGCTATATTGTGAAGTAAATAGAGTCAGAAATGTGTACTGTTGTATGGAATTCTAGTGGCCTATAGGTTAACCATTCATTACGATCCATGAAGACCCTGGGTACATCCAGTGGCTAAGTTATTAACGCTCACCACTGAAGAGTCTCTTACTGGTACGAAACAGCTGTTCTGTTACTTTTGGTCTTCAATGGTATCGTAACTGAGGCCGATTAGTGAAGAACACGACGTAGAAACTGTTTTTCACTAGGAAACCTTAACAGATATTATTAATAAAATAAACGATATACTTACACCTTTAGGTTTTTTTCGTGTACTATGACGAAACAATGAAACTGTTCTTTTTACAAGTGGCCTGTCTTCTTCACGCATTGCCATCCATGGATGACTTAAACACTGATCTACTGACGGTCTTTTCCTTGAGTAATATAGAAAAACCATAGACGTAGAAGTTCGATTAAACAATTGTGAATTGTAAAGGATTATAAAACGGTATAAAAAGTTCAAGAAAATACAAACTCGTGTTTTATGTTTTTCATATAATTAGCTTTTAAATAAAGCACTTGGGGAATTAATAAACTTTTCTAGAGAATACTTTCCTTTCAATGAGCAACACATTTTTAATCTTGACAACTAGTAGTTATTCAGTTGAGAAATCTAACTTCAAAGTACTTTGGAATGAAAGTGAATAATAGATCTGCATTTATCACAAAGTAAATTAGTACTAGTTACTAATGATTTAGATGGAAAAAATGTGTACTACTTATAGGGAGCTGTGTAGACTAACGGGAAAAACAAATAAGATAATAGCACTTCAACAATAACTTTTCAAATCAAGAAGTTATCTATGACCACTTCTTGATAGCAAAAAATAAATGTTTTGTATATGTGTTCTTCGCATATCTGCATCCCGAGGGGCTTGATTCCAGTTCATCTGTCACAAATGGGACGAAATGTTCATCTTTGATTCGACTGAAAACCACTAGAAAGATAATAAGTTAAATTATAAATCAATCTTGTCCAAATATTAGGCACTAGTAAATGAAATATTAACATACGATAGTTCATAACTGTTTATTGACAACAAAATAAACGAACATTGCCATTTATTCAAATCATTTCAGTTTCCTTCTCAAGATTACTACCAATATTTTTTTAGTGAGACCATGAACCGAACAATGTTAGACCACCATTGAAAGTCCAGAAGAACTGGATGGTCGCATTGTACTAATATGGGACTCTTCTGCAGTAAAAATTCACGATCTCACATGTGCGACTAGAATCCAGGACCTTCAGTCTAGCATAGACGCTTAACCCCTAGACCAGCAAGCCGTTGTCCATCAGTGTTAATGACTAACTTCAATCAATGCATGATATCGCGCAACCATCTTCCATTGTCTTCAGTGGGTAACTGCCTCAAATACTCAGTGGTCTTGAGTTTAAGCAATCGCACGGGAAACCGAAGGTTCTGGACTTAAGTCCTGCGTGTAGGACCATGCATGCTCACTTCTGAGGAGTCCCATACTAAGACAAAATAGCCCTCCGGTTCTTCCTGTTTTTCAATGGCGATCTAATAATGATTAGTTCATAATCTCAATAAACATTCAACAATCTACACAACCTCATTCTGATTATTACCAATACATTTGATCCTTGTATTCATTTACTCTCTAGTTTAGTAATTACACTTTTAAAACCACAAAAAATAAAAATGAAAGTATAACATAGATTTTTTTAAAATCCGAAAACCAAAACAAAACATTTTTTCTATTTTTTTTTCATTAACTAAGTAATAGTGATTTTTTCTGAAAGAAATTCTCACATCTAAATTATGTGACCCATAGATTTTCATTGAATATCATATTATTTAATCTATTCTTTTCAAAAGTGTAATAATACAAGTCATATAATCTTACCAAATGTTGATTAGAATGGTTAATTTGTGTGAACAATAATTTATTGATTCGAAAAAAATGATTTTGTTCTGATAGCTTTTCATACTATGTGCCCCCAAATGCCCTAGTACGGCCAAGAGTGGGGAGAGTCCGCTCTCCCTCTCCAAATGCTCTCATATGTCCACGCGTATATAGCCTCTGCCAAGGTAGTCCTACTCACTGCCTTCTAGTGGCCGGGGGTGTTTTTTACGAAATTGAAAGGACGAAAAGCGAATTTCCGGCCCTTTAAGTGCGTTGATGGACAAGGAAAGTCCACCAAAGGGAGTTGGGAAACACTGATTCCAAACCAATGATGCACATGGGCTCGAGTATCCGGAGGGAACAAATGGCGTATGAATCAATCGTTGGTCACCGGCTACCATGGGAATGAATCTCCTTACGATGCTTCACTGCCTTGTGGATCAGATCTTTAGGTCAAGGGCTCGGGGTGTGGCCCCCTAAGAAAACCACTTGCTTCAGTTTGGGCACCTAGGCAGTATCATAGTCCTCACACAAATTAAATGAGATTTGCATATATATCTGGCACCCCTTTGTACCAATATTTATGTGTTCAAATAAAATAAAATAAACATATTAACTGAGTAGGAAAAATTCCGATTCAAAGCGCTATCTATACTGAAGATTTTATCATTTTAAAGTGTCATGGCATACTGGATAACCAGTTAATTTTATCATTACGAGGTTGTGGAGATTACAGAATTTCATTAGAATTGTGGACCAATCTAAGACAACTAATGAAAATCTGGAAGATCCAGATAGTTGTTTCATCCTAATATGGTACTCTTCTGCAGTAGGTATTCATGAACTCACATGAGGGAATCAAAACTAAGACCCTCAGTCTCGCACGTGAACGCTTCACCTCTACACTACTGAGCTGGCATTCAGTTGTGGTAATGTCTAACTTCAGTCAATACACAATATTGTGCTGCCATCTTCTGTTACATTCGGTGGATAACTGCCTCGCACCTCACACGATTTGGCTCCACTGGTCCACAGTCGGAGAATATTTTTCTCTGGAAGAATTATTAGTTGCCAATATTTTACAAGTAGCAATATAAATATTTTCTCTCTAGCTAATATTTCACTTCTAATCCTAGTGAAAGTAAAGAATAAATCCGATTAAGTTTTATCTAAACTCATTACTTTTTACCAGAAGTTTACTGTCCAAAATATAAGTTTGAATTTAAAAATTGGTAGGAAAAAAGTGTAGCAGTTAAATATCCCACCACATAATAAAGCGAATAAATATTTATTTAAGTGATCTAATATATATATATATATCGATCTAATATATGATCTAAAATATATCCATGACAAATGAGCTTTCAGTCTAGATAACAAAAGTTCTTTTAACCTAATCCATTATTTATTTCTTAGTAAACCAATGAGATGTTTATTGTATCATATATCAAGATGGTTAGGAATAAATATGAAGTATTTGATCAGGTGATTATAAGAGATGAGCATTTATGGTAAGGGTAATTAAATTACTATAATCATTTATATCTCTGAATTTAAACAAGAATATTCTAAGAGAAGAGTATCGATTATAGATATCCATGTTCTCAAATATGTATATAAAAAGGAATCCAACGAAGGAAGATAGTAGAAATCCGGAAGTTATGCTAATTATAATCGTTTTTCTTACGTAATAATGAAATTAACCACTGAAAAATTTTCATTATATTAAAACACAATTATGTAGAATAATATGAATTAGGTCAGATATAGTTGATAGGGGTGGATGCTGAATAAATTTCTCTAAAAAGTTATGAAGTGCAATAATAATAATAATAATAATGACAATCGTAAGATGTGTAGATAAGATTAGTTTAGGATATAAAAATGAATTACGTCACCATATCATAAAATTGATTATTAGCCAGTTGGCCAGGGTAAAAGGAGTGGCTGAACATATTTCTTTTGGGTCCAAAGCTCTGGCTTTTTGATCCGGATAGCAATTGCCTCAGCCGTCTGCAAGATTCTCGGTCTGACGGAACTAGGTAGACTGCATTTAACACGGTATATTATTGCGAAAGACTGTTCCATGTTGGCTGTATGTCCCGTCTGAATAAAATGGGCTAAAATGGAACTGTTAACTGTCTTAACTACACTTTTTGTTAACCACACTGGGAGGTGCTCACGAGCCCGAGTATACAAATTCCCAGAACATCTGCCAATACAACTTGCTCCACAGGAGCAGTTGAATTGATAGATACAAAAAGAAGTGGCTAGTCTAGGCAATTTATCTTTCAACCTCGGAGTGATCATTGGAGGTGTGAAAAACGTTAGTTGTAGTTTACCTGCATTAAAAGTCCTTTGGATTGATCTGCGTAACTTCAGTCTTAGCATTTCACTAGGTGCATCACCTTTGGATTGTAAGCGTATATACAGAGGCTTTTTATTCACAGTTAGACATTCTCTGTGATCTCTTTTATTGTCTGTTTTAATTTATAAATTCCTCCGGATATCCGTTTTCTTTTAGGGTCGTGTACAATGCTCTCGTTTCATCTTCAACAGCATCTAGAGAACATTTGGTCTTTATTCTATGGTTCAGTGTCTTAATACAGTTAGTTTTGTATTGTAGAGGAACAAGACTAAGAAAGTTTGTATATTGTCCAGTCCAAGTAGTTTTCTTACTCATGTTTCTTTTTAATGAACCGTCTTTTCTCCTTGTAAGTAAAACATCTAGAAAAGCTATTCTACCTCCATTTTCTTCCTCACATGTGAATTTTATGGACTGATGAACTGTATTGTATTACTGAAGTGTTTCTATCAGGCTAGTATGGTCGTTATAATTTTACTATTTTAGTTCACACTGTGCAAACATCAATAGTTATTTATGGATTATTCCATCACACATATTAAATGAACCTAAATAATCGACATTGGAATATGAAATATGTAAACAATGTATTGGGTATATAGATATTGATGAAAATGAAAGTGTTTGCTCTGTACAAAAGATATTGATACTTTGGTAAATATCAAACAGTGGTATTTTTAAAAATAAACAGTGATTTTTTATAAACAATGAACATCATTATCAACTGTGTAAACATGAACTAAAATAGTACTTACTTAGGATCTCGAACTAAAATTTGTTTGATAAAGTCTTTCGCCTCATTCGAAACATCCACTATTCCAGGGTCGTCAAAATCATATCTGACATGTGTAATATTAAGAGATATTTCTTGATTAGTGAGAATTCGATCACGACAACCATCTTGTGGAATTTCGAATGGTGTGATACCTGCAAGGCTGTATATAGAAATGAATTGTTTATGATAGAAAATTAATAACCGTTAACGCATGTCATATTATTACTACTATGTCTATGCTAATCGACCTAAACTGCTTTCTAAAGTTCCGTAAGATTATCAAAAATATGATTTTTTTTAATACAATGGACAAGTGAACAAAATATGAAAGTGGTTAGTGTGCCTGACAAATCGATGAAGTTAGACTAGTCAAGGTTTATGACTTTCAGTACTTTTATTCGGGAAATATTGACATGTTTCATTTATCCTATTTATGTATGTAATTTTTCTGGGTTCGGAGGTTAGGTAATAAATTAATACTTATCAATTACCATACTAATCTCATTGTTACTCCTCATGAATGTAGATTGATTTATTAATTTTATTGAATACCATCTACTCTAACACCAGTTATGTAAGTCTGTTTCATCATTGACTGAGATAATCGTCATTAGCCAATTCAAACAAGCTATCTTTCGCTTGAACCAAACAGAAAAAGATATATCCACAATAGTTTATAGAGTATAGGAGTGTATCATTTTAAATAATACAAACTATGCCACTTTATTTTAGTGTCAGGCTAATTCTGTCAATAAATTCTGAGTCTTTGACCTACTTGGTAAGCAAGTTCAATTCTGTTTTTTTTTAAATTTGCATTAAATATTGGTACTCAGCCTATTGTTAGTTTTAGATGAAGGTTTTGGTCTGATCGAAAACCATTAGTTGAATTTTATCATCAAAAAGACTATGAATTAAAAATTTAGGATCAGTCTAAAATAAGTTCCTCACTAATAACGAAGACAAGAATATATGGGTAAGTTTTATTTCAGAAGGGGTTTTGTGGAGATTTAGTATTTTCATAGTTGAAGCTAGACCACCAAAGAAAACTTAGAAGCACTGGACGGCCGTTTCGTCCTATTATGGGACTCCCCAGCAGTGCGCATCCACGACCTGGGTTCGAATCTCACGAGGCGAGGTCGTGGATGCACACTGTTGAGGAGTTCCACAATAGGACTAAATGGTCGTCCAGTGCTTCCAGGTTTTCCTTGGTGATCTAATTTCAATTGACTCGTGCTTTCAACTAAGTTTTATTTACTAGATTCTTTGTAAATTTCGTCGGTTTCTATGTAGTAAATAATAAAAAGTAATGTTGAGTATGATATGATTAAACCATAAATAAATTTGTGACTTATATAGAATTATGCACAACAAACCAACAGTATAAGTGAAAATATCGTTTACAGACCTACTAGTTTTTGCGGTTTAGAAGACATTGCTAAAAATGAAACCCAAGATAATTTTCACGATGATGTTTACCAATGGGAATTCAAATCTCTTTACTACTTCATTAATTAATTCTTTCCTTCAACAGTTAGTTTCATGTGTAATGTTATACTATTTGTTATTAGGTAATAGTTTTAAATCTACTTAACTGTTTACATAACTTCACAAGCTGAACTTGTGGTGTCTTTTGTCTCAAGTAACCAATTATCTCTTCCTTTACCTAATCATTTCAGTTTTTTAGTTTATTCTTTAGTTTTAACGTCTTTATTCTTTTCATATTTTACTATTGCCTACAGACACTTTTCTTTGAGACAGTTTATTTTAGATGAATTCATTACCTAAAAGACAAAACCTATCCTTATTTATAGGTAATAGCTTCTTTCTTCTTTTACATATTTTTCTATTTCATTATTCAAAGTAGTTGCTTTCATTTAATATGCTTTTTTTGAAAGATGCACTTCCTACGTGATTCGAACGGCGTACTTAGAATATCACACTCCGCGTTTGTGATTTATTATTCTTTATGTTGCTTTCTATAAAAGAACTGACCTTTCGGTTCAGATAATTTACGTTTAAGTCAATTATAACTTTTACTCTTCATTCCCAAATTTGAAAGTTTTGCGACGCTATTCATACTACTCATAAGTAGATGCAAATTATTAAGTACAATTCATTGGTCACTAACACATCAGTTACGAATTGTAGACCATTATTTTTCAGAGCAATGAAGTTTCGGAGTAACTTGTGACAGTTTGTGATTAAACCCTTCCTCATGTGTTTAGTGAGGGTTTGATGAAAAACGTCAGATACTTACATTTTGCGTTTAAGTACACTGGTTTTCAAATTGCCTTCCTGTACTGCACTGTGGAATCATGATAAAAGTTTCATAGCCTCTTGTAATTAAGTGTGCTATCAATAGATTTCCCCTGAAATATCAAAACTTATGATTTATAGCTTGGAGTACATAGCTTGAAGTGACAGTTTGTAGAGTGGGAACTAGAGCTTTACAAACGCCAGTAATATTTGTTATAAATCAATGTATTAAATTGTGCTTTATTTTTAGTGTCAATCATTTGCGTGTACACCACTATAATATACAAGTAAGTTAGTTTTAAACTCACATTTCATATGCAATTACAGCCACACTCCACAAATCTGTAGTATATGATTGTGGATCACAATTTTGTGTTTCAGGTGCTATATATGTTAATGTACCAGCTGGGATAGGTGTACATTGATTACTTTGATAAAATACAGCGAGGCCAAAATCAATAATTTTTAATCGATAACCACTTGCTTGTACCATCATTAAATTTTCTGGTTTCAAGTCACGATGAATCACTGAACAATCTTGTAGGTGCTTTAACCCGAGAAGAATTTGACGAATTATACTCACAGTTATTGCTTCGTCTAAAGAACCCTCTTTTTCTATTCTGTTGTAAAGAGCTCCACCTGGAACACTAAAAGGATGATAATTAATGTTAGTCAAACGGTATAAACTTATAACTTTCCATTGGTTGCTTTCTAATCAGATTTTACTGCGTTATACAGATAGAGATATGAATATCTAGCGATCCCTATATAGTAAGGAAACTAAGCATTGTGATACCGTATATCATTTTCATTTCAGTGTTGATTATCAACTTAATTGAGGTAATATCTAGACACAAGATACGAAATGTTTTACTGAAGATTTAGATTTATCAATCACAAAATAAATCTAGTAATATCCTTATGGGATGTGTAAACTTTAATAAGAATAGGAAAATCTACAAATTAAATCAGCATTAAAAGTATATGCTATTATCAATAAACACCAAACTGAAATTAGAAATAGCAAAATAATCCAGAAAGTTTTTTTCAATTATTAGGAGAGGCGAGTAGCTGAACCATTTCATAGAATGCTAAATCCCTCTGCCCGCAATAAAAAAGAACGCTTGGTTATTTATCCGATTCGGACTATTCAATCCAACATCCACATTTGACTTTATTCATTTTCCAGACAATCTACACACACAAACACGTAGACTATACTGACTAATTTTTAAACTTAATTGTAAATAGAAAAGATTTTTATAAAAACCCCTACACAAGTTTTAAGAAAACTTTATTTATCTGGGTGAAACGTGGAGTTCAACCAGGTCTATTGTGAGATAGTAACTCACTGTAGATATTGGTGGACGGTGGTGCGATTTCGTGAATTGATTGAAGTTAGACGTTAACACCGTTGGATGCCGGATCATTGTCCTGGAGATTGAGCGTTCATGCAAGAGACCAAAGGTTCAAATTCTTTGAGCAGGGTCGTGGATGAGCACCACTGAGTAGTTCCGTACTTGGGTTAAACAGCCGTTCAGTGATTTCAGGTTTTCCATGGTGGTCTAGCTTTAATTGACTCATAAATTCAACTATCAAATTACTACAATCTTCACAAAAACCCTTTCTGAATAATTCTAATTCGATAGCTAAATTAATTAGGGATATAAACGTTTTAATGAATATTACTGGAAATGCTAAGGTTATGAATATAAGTAACTGTAAATGAAAAGTGGTTAATATGTACTACGAAGATATTATTATATTTGAATATGAAATGATTATAGAACCAATCAGAAAATTCTTGGCAACGTTATAAGTTAAACAAATAAACAAATACTTTAAATTATAAACGCTATTGAAAAAGAGGATAGGTTAAAGGTTATAGTAAACCGACTACAAATATAGTACAAGGAGAGACAACGAATAACAGAGGTCTGCTGTCACTTTATGTTTGTTTTATTGCGTAATCCTAGTTGTAAAGTCGGAATTAATACTTTACAATTTACGGATCTACTAATTTATATGGGATCAGATTTTTTTGAAAAAAAGGTAATTCACAGAAATATAGATTCTTAAATAACTTACAATTCTGTAATTAATGTACAATGTAAATTATATTCATATGCAGCATGTAAATGAGCTATTTGTGGATGTTTACCAATGGTACGTAATACTGCAACTTCCATTAATTCACCTTGATATCGTTTAAGTCGTAAAATTTTAAACTTTTTAGCAGCAAATATATTCCCAGTTTTTTTCTCTAAACATTTAATCACACGTCCATATGTACCACTTGAAAGAGAAAAATGATTAAAGGAGAATAATAACCAAATATAAATGAAAAAGTTCTACCGTAATGAACATTTTCGAAAATAACAAGGTAAGAGCATATATATTACAAGGGTCTAGTTTAGATAATATTTCACCATTACTTATTTAATAAGAATAACATTCTCAAGTTGGAAAAGCCGTGAGTCAATTGAAACTAGATCACCAGGGAAAACCTGGAAGCACTGGACGACCATTTCGTCCTATTGTGGGACTCCTCAGCAGCGCGCATCCACCTCGCCTCGAGAGATTCAAGGATCCGAACCCTGGACCTACCAGTCTCGCGCCAGAGCATTTAACCGATAGACCACTGAGCCGGCAGCCGATAGTGTTTATGTTTAACTCCAACCAATCTACGAAGTTGAGCAACCGTTCACCAATTGTCTTCAGTGAGTTTTTTATCTGACAACAGACCTGGTTTCAACTCCACTGGTCACTGCTTCTCACTAGAACTCCTGGATTTACCTCTCGTAGAGTCCCACAGTAGGACGAAACGGCCGTCCAGGGCTTCCAGGTTTTCCCTGGTGGTCTAGCTTCAATTGACTCACGCTTTCAACCATGAAAATACTAAATCTCCACAAAAACCCCTTCTGATAAGAATAATATTCACGAAACTAATAAAACTAGTAATAAAAATGGTCAGAGCGACATTGAATAGTTTTTATTTACCTTTCAAACTATGACGTTTCTTCATTGTCTTTAGTAACAGAAACATGTAGAGAAATTGTGATGAAATTATGTAAGACTAAATTTATTATTGTTTGGTAGCCGAAGACGATCGACAAGAAGACGTGAATATTAATTTCATACTATGTGGGAGCTATCAGCAAGATTAATAAACAGTTGTGATTGGAATCACGAACCGATCTAATTTAGACAACCACTGAGCGTCCGTTTCGTTTTATAATGAAACTACTCAGAGGTGCACAACCACAATCGTGCCAGACAGAATCGAACCCAGGACCCTCAGTCTCGCCTAACACTTACACCACTGGTCCAGTATCTAATAGTGTATAAGTCTAACTTAAATCAATCCGCGATATTGTGCAAACATCTCCCATTGTCTTTGGTGGGCAACTGTCTCACTCCCGACACGATTCAGCTTCACTTACAATGGATTCTTACTAGGACTGCGGAACTTTCCTCTTGAAATTCGTCCCTAGCTAACACATATATTTGTAGTTCTCAGTTTTGATTTGATTTTGCATACGAAGTCATTGTATAGTTTTCTAAGCGATTTAGAAATTGTAGAACAATTCATATGTTATTTCACGGTTAGAGGCAATTAGTAAGAATCTGACGAACAAGATACTGCCATTTAGTTGAGGATGACTCAGAGAAACGGCGATGTTTGAAGTTCATTGAGTTTTAAATAAAGATAGTCACCCATAGTTGTTAAAATTCCAAAATACCTTATACATATTATTACCATCATACGCTAACTCCTTATTCTATAATTCTGGTTCATTATAGTGTCAGAGAAACACGAGACCCACTAACAAAATTTCGGTTATCTCTCAATACAATTTTACATGAAGATACCTATTGAATTTGTATATGGCATAATAAAACCTCTATTTTCGAAAAATAACACTGAAATACATTATCATCTGATTATGATTACTTCTGGTACACATACTTGATGGATTATCCATAAAGTCTCATTAAAATCCGATATGACATTTGAAAGTATTTATGGTAATACTCCAATTCTACATTCCATATTACTACCTATGTAGAAGGCGATGTAATATCTATATAATATGAAACTTACAAGTATTTCAGTGAATGCTAATTAAAGTTCAGCAATCCTACCTAATTAATTAAATTTCTCAATGATTTTCGCAGTGCTATATAGTGTCTAAAATTTACATTCTATAAAAAAATACCAGATTTACCAACTTTCTCCCAGTTACAATGATAATGCGAATTCGTGTTAATTACATTAATAAAACAAAGTATTCATACTAATTATAGATATCACGTTTACATCAAAACATCATAAGTAATAATTAGTAAACTTCGCTTTCAGGTGGTATATTGGGGCCTAATTTCTGAATTTCCCTTAAGTGTTGGAATGTTTTATTTAAAATATAAATATATAAATAAATCTAAATAATTTTCAAAACTTTACTCTATGAATATCAGGGTTTGTGATTTAAGGTTTAATTTATGTTATGTAATCTACAGTGGATCACCATAATTGTCGACTCAAAGTATACATACTAAGTAAACAAATACTATATCGACCAATCATTAGGTATTATTTCTCCGTAATCTAGCCGGATCTACTTCTCATGGATTAGCACTGTATAACTACTTTTCAAAGCACTTGTATTTAGGCAACATTGTATATTAATTTAGACTCATGTTTTGTATTACTCTTTTCTTTACAGGTACACAATCGAAGCGAGCAATAAGATGAGCTAGTGGATGCTACTAAGAATGCATCAATACATTTTGTAACATTTCTTTGCTAAAACAATCTATTTAATAAGTTTATAAGTAAAATCAACATTAAGCAACTATGTTTAAATAGTACAGAATAAACTTACTAACCAAGCACTGCAATCTCTTCATAATGATCTGTAGGATTTACATTTTTGATAGTGTTGATTTTTAGAGGATAGTCAATGGACTCAGTTTGATCTGCTAAATAATTTATGCAAATTTTGAAAAAACGAAGTTCAATCAGATTAATGTACTATTAGTGTAATATTTTACATACTAAGTTACAAAATATTAAAGAATATGTTAACTGTGTAATCTTATTTATGGTTAATGTATTGACTGAAATTTTTAAAATAAAACCTTTTTTGAAATTTTCCGAGTTCATTTTAAGGTTCTATTGTAGTGTGGTCTACTTACATCCATATAAGTAGTATATGGCGATGGTCAGACATAGAATGTATTTTGGCAGAAGACCGATAAGGAAAGAACTGAAATGAAGCGCAATTGGTAGGAAAACGCATGAACAATGATATTAGAGAAGATGAATTGATAATTACAGAAGAAACAGTAAAGATTGAAACAATTGATTGTTATTTTGCAAATTAACTGTTCATTGTATGGTTATCAGAATTTAGTGAGATAGTCTGTAACTTTTGCTTAAATACATTTGATTGTCCCACTCGTGCTCTTGTTCACTACACTATAAGCTGAATGATGAGATGTTTGAAACCGAAACAAATCAATTGCCCTGGTTTTCAGTGGTTTTCTAGATAAAATCATTGGTAAAAACTGTCTTTAATGCGTACATTATAACTTGTAAGCTAGCTTCTTGATGAATACTACTTCTGCAATGCTAAACTATATCATTTCTATAAATACAAATTATGCATCATGATACGGATAACAATCAAACATGAATTTAAATTGGATATAGAGAATTCATCAACTTTGTGATGTGTCATTTTATTTTATCTAGTAACCTAGTAACTAATCTCAACAACTACATTATAACCTGTTCGATCATATTCGATCAAGACTGAAGAACTGACTACACGATTTGGTTCGTTAATCAGCTTTCTGATATTAAAATAAGAAAGATTAAGGCTAATGCATATTTGAAACAGATTAACATACTTAAATAAAATACCAATAATACATTCAATATATACAGCTCAAATAAAATAAGACTCAAACATTAAATTAGACAAATTTTCACACACAATTTCATTTAATATTCAACTTGTCAGGATTATTTTTATGCATTTTATAAATGTAATGCAATGATGTAATATCATATGTTTTAATATATATAATTTGGAGTACCATTACATAATATATGAAATTAGTTACTATTAAAATATTGATATGAAATAAGTACAACTTAAAACATTATTCACTTAGTATTGTTTGTTTGAATCCTCCCACTGATGTATAGGACTGCAACTGGTCAGTCTGTAATTGGCATATGTGCATAATGTGAATATTGCCTCGATATAGCATTGTAAGCAAAGATGAAGCGAAAGGTACTGGGTTCGAGTCCCAGAGTGAACATCAACTCCGAGATGCAGGTACATCCAGATGACGAGTCCTAAATAGGATGCAACGCGCATCCTGAATTCCACTGTTAGCTACTATCCATCTTTGCTTAAAACATTATTGCTTAAAATAGTTGGTTGATTATAAGAAATTGATTCAAATAGGACGAAACGCGTGTCCTAGATTCCACTGTTACCCATTGTCCATCTGTAATTATAATTCATTATTAACTTGTTTATTGATGATAGTATTCTGAAGTAGGGCTATCAGGGTTTATTTTATACATTACCGGACAAAAAGCGGCCATATATCCTCAAAGAAAACCAGTACCATTCGACAATATAATGCTTAAAAGATGCAAGTATAATAATAAAAGTTTTAAATATAATTCATTTATTCAGGAAGTTATTTTGTGATAACGGATCATGTCTAATTAAATTTCGTGCGGTTTCAGAAGCCGAACCTTTACTTGGTTTTTCTTTATGGTTGTTATACACTGATTTGTTAATGACAATTTACTTAAGTTTTAAAAATGATTTTCTATTAACAGTAACATTTTTTTTACTTCTTCCTATTTTATGTATCCTGATTTTGCTAGGTATAAGATGGATATTAATCAGCAACGCCAGAGTTTCAGTTAAATTTATTTTAGGAAAACAAGTAGAAAAACGTAACTTACATTTTGATGTTGGGGATTTTTCTCCACTGGTACATTTCACATTTGAATGATCTGAAATACTTTTATTGAGAAGAGAAACCGGTGTGTTAGATTGTTCCACAGGTTTCAGTGACGGAACGTTTGATGGCTTTAATGTATCATTCATCAATGGTGGATTCTTAGACAAAGGTGTTTTACGTATTAATCTGTTTTCTGATGTGTTTGTTGGTAATCCTGATGTTTTTTCCTCTGGTGTTATCTTTTTCGTATTAACATAAGCTTCACGTTTGATTACTTTACTTTGGGTCTCTATAAATTCTTCGCGTGTGTATGCTGAATATTTTTTTAGATTAGGTTTTGATGAATCCATATTTCCATCAGTAATATTTTGTGTGAAAGTCTTTTCAGTGAATGTTGAGTTTACAGATTTCGTAATCCCTATGGTCTGATCATTTGTAAGATTGTGGGTTAGATCATCATAATTTTTGTTACTACTTTGGTGTTTCGTAGACTGATGGATAGGTTGTTCTAGGTGAACTCCACATTGGTTATTGTCTATTTCTAAATTGTTATACTTTGAGGATGCCAAAGGATGATGTTTTATCCTTGACGTTTTCTGAAACTGATTGGTTGAGATTGATACTGCTGCTGCTGATGATGATGATGATGATGACGATGAAGACGATGATGATGTCTTTGAACGCATATTTGTTTTACTTGAATTATTTAAAATCTGATTTGTAATCATTTTATCTACACCAATACTATTATAAAATGCTTTATCAATGAAATCATCGGGCTTAGTTGAGTTTTCATTGTTTATTCGTGGTATACGATTAATTATTTGTTTACTAGGAGACAAACAAGCAGTTTTTGAAGAAATTTCAAATTTTTGCATCAGTTCATATACTTTATTTTGATGCATCTGACCATGTTCATGAGAGCTAGGATGTAGAGCATCTGTCATATGGTTAGAATTTCTGTTATTAATTGTCTTTGAAGTGCAAATAATACCACTATATGAGCTCTGTATAGAAGTTTCTAATTTACTGATCATATCACAATCAACTTTATTGACGTCAAAAGTTGTTGCTGATACATTAAGGTTATCATTTGGATAGGTACTGTCATTCAATTCATGATTTAAGAACTTATTTTCTCTGTTCGAAGGTTTATGTTGTTCTTTAATAGTTTTCCTTGATCTCGTCAGTCGCTTTACTTTTTCTGGGTACTGGTATTCTTCACCTATTTTTCTTTTATAAGGTTCTGTTAACAGATCACTTGTGGTAGTCTTTTCAGTTGGAGATACTAATAAATTGTCTTTGATATTTTCTCGTGAAGATTTCAACTTTTTGTCAATTAATATTGAACTAATATTTGGACGTCTTTTTACCGGTTCTGTTGGGGGTTGTTCAATTGGTATTTTTTCTAAAGTCTGTGAAATACCTTCTGAGGAATCCTTTAACATTTTATTAGCATCATGAGAACCAGATGGCTTTGAAAAGTGTATTTTATCAGCTCTTAAATTATTACATATTGATATATTCAACGAAGATTGTTTAATCGTAGCTTGGTTGTGAGTGGTTTTCGAACATTCATAAACTGATTGGTTTCCTGATTCATCACAATCGGAAATACTGAAACTAGTTTGTTTTTGTATCTCTGATATATCTCCATTCCCATCATTGGATGATGATAATTTACATATCACTGTTTCATTATCTTTATTGCTATCTAGGACCTGGCTTGTTCGTTTTGTACTAATTCGATTTTCATTTGACTGACAAATCGTACCTGTAACCATTGGTTTTATCTGTTCTGGATTGTTACTGTTTGTTTTGTTCACGCATTTATCTGAAAATTAATGGTAAAATATAAGTTTTTGTATTTTTTAAAGTTTTTAAATAGTACATCATATTTCCAATGATAAATATTTCAATTATTTGGGTTAGGCTTAGCAGTTGCATTTCGAACTCTCATTTAAACCATTTTTAAACTTGTCTCTTGGATGTACTTACATGCGTGTTGGTGTTTATACTAAGGCTTAGGCTAAATATATGTTGCTACCTATTGATCTACTGAGCTCAGATTGACACCAAAATGTTCATTAAATTCGAAAGCAATGGAAGGTGTTCTTCATTCCACGTTGTTGATATTGAGGACTACATTTGACCAGTTGTTGTGAGTATGTATGGGTCCTGAACAAATTCTTGTAACTTAGATGCAGAAATCAACCATTCTTTTAGCAGGTAGCCAGTATCTAGAAGACATTTTTCTTAAAACAAACAAGATAACTTAGGTGTTAACCAAATTTGGCTGGATAATTTTTTTTTAACTTGACGATTTGTTCATAAAAAATTTCTGTTCCATTTCTTTGATATCTGAAGTTGACATAAGTGCTCAAATAGTTTTCATTGTAAAGTAGTTTTATCTCATTCAAGGGATTAGTATAATATATTGACTGTACATCAAGTCCACTCATGCATTTCCATAGTATCAGCTACTCAATTTGTTGCATTTATAGATAAGAGCATGTTACCCATCTTCTAACATGCCATCTTCTATTTAAATCACAAACTAACCATAACCTTCTATTGAAGTAAAATTGTATATTACTGTAAAATATATCATGTATTAAAGAGTAAAACAAATAGTCAAACTGGAAATTAATAATATTGCTTTGAAATTGATATAACAGATGCTTAAAAATATTTCTCTCTCTCAAGTATACTACGATAATACGTTAATATAGTGATAAGACTAGTCACGTTATATCAAAAGCAGGATTCACGACCGAGAATAGAAAACCAGAGTATAGACTAGATAATATTTTATTCAACACAATTACAAATAGTCACACTCAGTGAGTCCGAGTAGAAATCAATAACAGGAAAAGAAATCACAAATTTAATAGTCGATAGGCTAAGTGCCTGTTTATTCGTGAAAACTCCATTTGAAATAATCTCATCGATTAAAATTTAAATAACTCCAACTTTTCGTCCAGCAAACTTAACTGGACTTCATCAGGCTAATGTCTTCTCCATACTCGGCGCCCAATTTCTGTCCAACTATTCGTTCTAATATATGCCTGTTTATTCAGGCTCAGTGACCAATCATATTTTATTTTCTTGACCACATATCAGAAACGTAATGTAACATTGTCATACAAGTAGTATAAACTGAAAAGCGATTAAAAACAGTATTTTAAATAAGAGACGTTTGATTCACTTTCCAGAAAGAAAATAAATTTATATTGTTATAATCTACATGGAACTCCGTCTTTAGCCTTTCCAGGAGCTATTGCCGGTCCCAAGTCCAGATGAAGGAGGAGGGTTGGGCATGGGGTTAGCCACCCCATCCCGTAGAAAACTAATGCGCTAAAAAACGCAAAAACGAATGGAGAATGCTGATCGGTGGCCTATGCTCTATTGGGAGTGACAGGTCTAAGTATTTAAGTAGTAATTTACATATTTGGAGGATTTCCGGAAATAAGATTATCTCCTGTTCAAAAAGTTAAATATTGTTAATGGGGTATTAGCTGAATAAAATATATGACAAAAACACGAATTTCAGGTCTAAGATTATATAGAATAAGTAGTATGAGTAGCATACCATGAAATTTGTAGCATCCAGTCTAATTAAGTACACTTCAGTTAGAATCAATCATCTTATCATATTTGTTTGTCTGTCACTAAATAAATTTTCCTTGAAAATAATTCGGATTTATTACCATACAAAAAAAATATCTGTACTCTCTTTTCAGTATACCTCAATTTTCAAGCTGTTTAGTTAACATTATCGAGTAGAAATTTAATTTTGAATCTAAAATATGAATACTCCAGTATTCAAATGTTGCTTTCTTATTAAGTCCTATATCTACAATAATACTATGTACAGAGTTTCGAGAATACAGATCTAAAATACTGTTTCTGCTAACGAAAAAACGAATTTATTAAATTTTTTTGTCTTCCGAAAGTTATTTATTCGGCTTTTAATCAAAGTGACAACCACTTTTAATTTATTTTTCCATCATCTAATTAGTGTTTATTAAATTTTGAAGGAAGTTATATAATTCTAGGTTGTTTTACAATCAAACGCAGTCATAGACGTTTTCCATTTTTCAGTGGTTATTCATAGCTTAAACATAAATTGTTTGTTACAAAGATTGTTTTATTACTGAACAACTCATTTTCAATGTTTATACCTGTTTCTGTTATGTTCCGATAACAATAGTGAATGGTAACTTTGGGATCTATTTACGAACCAATATTATGCATATATTTTTTATCGTATAATTGCTAAATAACTAAACTATTTGTATTCATGTTTCCCTTATCACGAGCCTTATTTTGACCCATAGACTATTACTATACGATTTACTATTCCTGAGTTATCCCCAGTCTATTGATTACTGTTCCCTCTATTCACAGTCACATTTGGTCGAATATTGTACAAATGTTATTTTCTATTTTATTGGTACGATATGGTCAGTCTGTTTGTTATATAAACTCAGTATGTTTGAAATACAAGGATTCATACCGCAGAGGTTGTTATTGGTATTCTGGACCTAACTGGCTGGGCTAGACAGAAAGCAGGACTGATACGTACTCCAGACTGCTCGTACGCTTTTCGTGTGTCACTGTTCCAATCGATTATTCGCTGCTCTCTAATTGGCGGTTTTATCACGTCATACATTAACTGGGCATCCTTTCGGCCACAAGTTATAACAGTTTCATATTACATTTACATCTATAGTATATCAATGTTAATAAAATAGCACAATTCTTTAAAAATTAAAACAAAACATTTAATTCAATAAAAGTTTATTACAATTAATTTTCTTTCTAATAGTTTAAACTTACAGTCTAAATCTTCTTCACTAAATGAAGAATGATAATTTTGTGAAGATCCAACATATTGCATAACAATTTCTTGTACAACATCACTGATAGAGGTTTTTGGATTTTCTTTACTTGATGTATTCAACATTCTCACTTCAATTAATTTGATATTATTTATTGGATAGAAATCAATATCATTTAATGATATTTGTGATGATTTTGATTTAGGTGATTGCCTACCAGAGGATAGAAAGATATCTGATATGGAAGATCCTGCTGCTGATAGATGATTAACATTTAATTGATTAGAAGTGAATAAAAATTCATTGATTGACTTCATATTTGATGTAGTAGAACTCTATATAAATTAAAAATTTGATTTATTACTTAGTTGGATTGTTTTTATTTTTTTGTCAGGAGATAAAATCAAATCATTTCACATTCAGTGTACAAATGATTCTTTGATTCGTTCACACAATGTAACGATAAACGTCTCATTTTTATTATTAAAGAACATGATGACTGTTATTTCATTTGTTAGTTAACAAACATAGAATACGGAATTCTTATCACTTATAAGGCAATTCAAATTATGAAATTATGAAATGACGTGACATTGATTTATTCAGACCTGTTTTTGATTGATCACCTAATATTCTTTGATTGTTCCGT
Organism: Schistosoma mansoni; assembly: GCF_000237925.1. Taxonomy (NCBI): domain Eukaryota; kingdom Metazoa; phylum Platyhelminthes; class Trematoda; order Strigeidida; family Schistosomatidae; genus Schistosoma; species Schistosoma mansoni. The sequence goes on from NC_031495.1 coordinate 58,707,563, forward strand.
TGTACTATTTAAACTTGGATTAATGTTAATTTGGTTATTTATTCTCTGAAGAGGTGGCTTACACTGAGTCACGAAACGTCAGAAAATCTAATTTTTCTACTCATTGGGATATTACAAATATATAATTTATTTAATACAAATTATGTTTACTATATTTCATTTATAACTCCGCCTGTAGCTCTTCTAGAGTTACTGCCGCTCCCAAGACCGGGTGAAGGAGGAGGATTGGGTATGGAGTTAGTGACTCCATCCCGTAGAAAAACTAACTCGTTAAAAAATGCTAACCAGAAAATATTTCATTTATACTCTCAAAATAAAATAACATTCAGAGTATGTATTGAAAACATCAGTGAACCAATTAGCTTTCTTATGAGGATCTTTATTCTAAAAATAGCAGTTCGAAATCGTGAATTTAATTTTCACATAATATTTATTACTCCATCATTTTTTACTTCGTTCCTACTTGATTATTAATAAGGGATTCAAAAGCAAATTTATTAACAAACTATTGAAAAGTATCCATTATTAAGAATTTATGTTATACATGAATTTGCGTTGTTTAAAACTAGTCTCGACAAATTCACTTAGTATTGTTTGTTTGAATCTTCACATTGATGTTTAGGACTGCAACTGGTCAGTCTCTTATTGGC
>NC_031495.1:58708412-58741932 GCF_000237925.1 Schistosoma mansoni
AGATTCAAACAAACAATACTAAGTGAATTTAAATTTCACCCCATTGTACAAGCAAATGGTTATCAGTACTCAGTAGCTGAGTGGACAACGCGATGTCATTTGAAGCAAAAGAAACTGGGTTCGAGTCCCAGAGTGAACATCAACTCTGAGATGCAGGTACATGCAGCTGATGAGTCCCAAATAGGACGAAACGCGCGTCCTGAATTTCGCCGCTAGCCACTATCCATCTTTGCTTATAGTCTCGACAAATTTTCCTGAATAATGTGCAAGTCAGAACGCAATTCATGCACAAATAGCTCCTTTATAACAGAAAACAACTATCGCCTTAGATGTTTAAGATACAATTTATGAACCTACAGTAACTACTTTGTAAGAGGCTTTTTGATATCCGTATAATAGAGACCTCATCCCGGAAAAATATTGTTATGGAAAAATAAGTTAGTATTATGTACATGGTACCTTATCATTGACGTATAATGTTATGTACTGTGAAACGTTTAAGAATTTATCAACCAATTAGGCTCAAGTGACTTAAATTAAACGACTGACATCTTTTTTTTGAACTTAGCTTTAATACAAGTCAACGATCACTGACTTGAGGCTTTTAAATTTATGTGCACAACTGAAAATGTTTTCATACTCACCTTTGACATTCCTGAACTATTTGTTCTCTGAAGATTAGATGTACTCCTACAATAAACAGTTTAATATTAAATTGAATCTGTCTATACCTTATACATACAATACATGAATACTTGTAGATAACATAAATTATTACATAAAAGACGAATTGTTATGCATCAAATCGGATATCGTTATGCGGCACTATTGATTAGTTTATAGATACTAAAATATGGAGTACTTATACAACCTGAACTTAGAGCTTTCCTAAGTTGAGATCGGGATACGTGTCCATGAATGCCTGGTGCATTTACATCCCGATTTCCAATATGTACACAGCATCCAGCACTTGTCTTTTGATTTGGTGAGAGAATGCTGCATGTGAGAACACAATTTTCAACAGGAATTTCATTCCAAGCCTTGAATTTTAAGTTATTTACTTTTTTCATCCGATAAGCTGCAAGACGCTGAAGTAGAGTGTTTACAGAAGATACATTCAGATAACTTCAGATGACTAACATGAAGTTATCAGTTAAAATTACACATTCTCGTGCATTGTTAACACATTAAATGAACAGTTAAATGCTTGAGGATTCTAGATTGTACACACTTATTGAACACTGAAAAACAGATGGTTATCCTCACAACAGTAGACCAGTAGATAAAACACTATCATTTGAAGCAATGAAAATTAAGTTATAATTTCAAAGTAAATGTCAACACCAAAATGTAAGTGCAATCATCTAACAAACTCATTAAAGAAACAGTTACTCTGTGTGAACTTTTATTTTAGATACTACTCCGTATATTTTTAAAATCCTATTTGACAAAATTCATTCAGAACGATTATTTATATGAATCTGTGTCAACATATTAGATAATATTTAAATTATAGCAGCGTTTATCAACGAGAGTCATTTAAGCTAATGTATAGATTTTATGGAGTTGAGATCATGGGTCAATTGAAGCTAGACCACCGTGAAGAACCTGGAAGCACTGGACGGCCTTTTCGTCATATTGTGGGACTCTTCAGCAGTGCGCATCCACGATCCCGCCTCGCGAGATTCGAACACAGGACCTACCAGTCTTGCGCCAGAGCACTTAACCGATAGATCGTGGATGCGCACTGCTGAGAAGTCCCATAATAGGACGAAACGGCCGTCCAGTGCTTTCAGGTTTTCCGCGGTGGTCTAGCTTCAATTGACTCATGATCTCAACTCTATAAAATTATTAAAATCACAAAAACCCTTCTGATAATGTAGAAATTATCTAATTATTTAGTTTGCCTAAATAGTTTCCATCAAAGTATTTCCCAAGTTTTATTAATCAAATTGCCAACTAACTTACAATTTTTCTAATCTGTTAAATACAGTTTTAGGCAATAATTTCCAATGATCATTATTCTTGACTGAACAAAATGTATCTGTTGCATATGATTGACGATTCCTTATTCTAGATTTATTAATATCATTATTATGATTGGTAATTTTTCTTTCTTGCTGTTGTTCCTCATAGTAGTATTGAAGATAATCTAAAAATTCTAAATTATAAAAAGTAAATAAAATTACATTTTCTGTCGTCGAATAATATTACAAATTACCTGAATGTTCATTTGTTAACATACTGCTAGATCGATAGCGTCGTTTACATGTATTCGATTTGGTAATTACATTTTCTACTGGTATATTTTCATCTTTGTACAGTGAATTTGTATGACTGACTTTTGGAACAGGACTGTTAATTGATTTTGTAGAATGGGAATAATGTGAATTTATCTGCTCTTTGACTGACAAAATATTTTGGACATTATCGTTAATATTGTTATTATGATTGCCTTTATTAGAGTCCAATAATTGTACAAAGTTATTGGCCTGATTCATATCATAATTACGTAAATATCGAAATGAATTATATTTCCATCCTCTATTATTTTCTTGATATCTTCTGCTACCAATATGTTTGTCATCTAACAGGATGATATTTTCACATTCAGACACAGAGTTGAATTTTAAAAAGAGATCTTTAATTTTATTCGAAGTGTTATTTTCCTTCGTCTCAGTTAGGCATTTTGAATAACATACTGTTCGCCGGAAGCCAATACGCCTTAATGGACTTTGAGGTAAAATATGATTACATGAATATTTTAGATCATTAACTAAACTGAAAGTATCATCATGTTCACTGGAATCCTTCTGTATATCGTGTAAATTTACATTGTCTTCCATCCTTGGATCTGATAATGTGGGATTTGTCACCTTTCCATCTGGTTCTTGTACTTCAATAAAAATGCGTGTATGTGTAGAACATCTACCTTCAGGATTCATTGCAATACAATCATAGTCTCCATTATCTGACAAATTAGGACAATTAATTCTTAGCTGAGTTGCAGTATCTTGACTAAAAATCTAAGTAAATAAACCATACACAGAAGTGAGTTTAGTTTATATTCGTCAATAATGATGTTCTAAATTTTCTGTAAATGTACCGATTTCAATCGATTATACAATGACTAAATGCAAGCATCTCGATTAAAAGACACATTGAAGAAACACCCATTTTTGATTTTATGGTTATGTTTGGGTAAACATTTTCATCGTTATCTTAAAGTCTTATATACAGAAATTTCGTTAAAGCGCTTAAACCAACTTTATATATAGGAATAAAGGCAGTCTATAAAGATTTATTTTACCTGTTCGTTGAAATAGAGAAAATCTAGTAGGCTGCTTTTTATGTTTACCCATTTTAGCGAGCACAATGCTATTTATTAAAATAGGAGTTTTTAGCATTGCTTTATCAGATAAATCTTTGGTTGCGCTTCTGATATAATAAAAGAATAGACTTTTTCAATGAAATCAAATAACTGACCACTTCGCAACTTTTTAATTTTTTGTCAAAAAAAATTCAATATACAAACTGAAGAAAACTGAAGATACTATGAAATACATATTCTGCTAATGTATTCTATGTATAAAATCTCTTGTGCCAGGAATACGTATCTTACGTGTTTGCGCATAAATGTCAAGAAATTACCAACCAAATAATGTCCCAAATCAACTCATTTTAGTGCTGTTATCAAACATCTTGTGCAAGCACCTTGTAATTGCAGATAAAGTTGCGTGTCCTGGATTTCACTGCTAGCCAATGTCCATCTTTGCTTACATTGCACAAAAGTAGTAATGGAGCTACATTAAAATTAACTGAGTTACAAAAACTATCAATTACCAAGTATAACAAACACCTATCAATTTCTGAGAATCAGAATTTCAGGAAAATAAAATGATACACATGATAACAATCAGTTTCTCATTTAATTTAGGCTCATTTTAAAAGTGTAAGATGGTTACTAACATAATAAATTGTCAAAATTTATGAAGCATAACTTAATAAGTCCACTGTCATGTTGAATGTTTTTAATATATGCTTCGTTTCTTTTTTTAATTTGAAACGCTCCCTGTAAGAAAAGAATAATTTAGTTCTGAAGGAATACTAATTACCTAAGGAAAACATTTTATTTAGCTTCACAATATAAACAACTAAATAAGTAACTTGTCATGAAGATGAGTATAAATTGGTGAACTTACATCAATTCTATCACTGGGCTTTATTTCAATTGAGTCTTTCTGCCAAATAAATACAACATCTTGTGCAGTTGACTGAACATAACAATATAATAAAATTGGTTCGAATACAAAAATCATTCCATGATTAGATGATATCTCTTTATTTTGTATCGGCATTATATGATATTCTGACTGTAATACACCCATAAATTCTGGCGCTTCATTTAAACCACAGTGTTTATCACGAAATGCTATAGCTTTCATAGACAATGCTTTAGAGTCTATGGTATAATTTAAAATATGACGATTTTCATCTTCAATGATACTTGGTGTAGTTGGTACACTTTTTGTATCTCTAATAGGTGGTTTTAAACTCATTTTGAAAGTACGATTAAACCATTGTTTAAATTTATTTTCATTTGTTTTATTTGTATCCACCTTCATTCTGTAAATAATGAAACATAACATTAGAATTGTTTTTGTAAATTTTGCAAATTGAAAAGCACTAAATGATAGGAAACATTTAAGTAAACACGTTGTTTGTAAAATTATCAACGTAATCTAGATGACAGATATAATTGTTACCATGAAGCCAGTTGCATCACGAGGCAATCACTAACTTGGAATCCTGAAGGGAAGTGGAAAAGAGGAAGGCCAAAGAACACATTACGCCGGGAAATAGAAGCAGATTTGAAAGGGATGAGCGTTGACTGGAAAGAACTGGAAAGGAAGGCTCAGGACAGAGTTGGATGGAGAATGCTGGTGTGAGGCCTATGCTCCTCCACGAGGGGTAACAGGTGTAAGTAAGTAAAGAAGCTAGTTGTCTGACATTCACAATTTTATAAATTTAAAGAAATGATTCCACATTTGTCTTAATGTTAAAAACTCAAAGTCTATGCAAACAAATGAGTATGTTATAAAGAAAAACGATTATAATCAATATTTAAATGACTGATTCAGTAAATAAATTTTGATATATTATTTTATCCTTTAGAACTATTAATTTCTAAAGACTATACATCTGTTAAAAGCACTTTGAATTCACTTATTAAATTGCGAGATGAGAGGCCTTCGTGGAATCTCTATTCGGAATCATTCAAACTAAGCTTGATCAATATCTTTAACTGAATATTTAATTGTTTCAGTACATGTTAAAAATATCCAGAAGGATTTATATAAGTGCTATTATTATTCTTCCGATAATCAACTACTTGTTTAATCCATGATACTTACTGTTGTTGTGTAGTTTAGTGACCCACTATATCTGACTCCAGTTAGACCGGATGAATGGTTGTTATTGGAATACACATGCCGTCTATCCTCGTATATAATTATCTACTTAACTCGCGTTAATGAATAACGGAATTAAATAAGCGAAATAGGAGAGTCCATTTTGAATATGTATATTTCATGCACTCACTGATATGAACAGGCAATCAGTGAGACGAAACAATCAGGGAAGACCGAAGCTGATTGGAGAAGGAAAGTGAGCCAACTCGATTTAATTAAGCGTTAATCGATATTTATAATTACACAAAAACAAGATACAAACATATGGTGTTCAAGGTAAGAAATGTGCACACATACTCTTACATAAAAACAGTCAGGGTTGATAAGCGAATAATTGACAAGGTCAAAATATAACTTGAGTAGAATGGATAAATTTGGTTTGTCTAGAAGCTAGAATAACCTATGTGAGATTCACACTACAGTTGTACTCAGCATTTTTCTTCCTTTTGTTGATTGATTTACTTACTTTGTCATCAACATTTGATGTGTTTCATATTTAAAGGCTAATTGGATCATTTCTGTGTTATGAATTATGGCCCTGTCAATTATCACATCACATAGTAGCCAGTCAGATCACAGACTTATATGACCTCTTCTCTATGCTAAACCAATCATGCGTAATTCATCGCTAGAAGCCTTGAGTAAATTATGAAACCGTATCGGTCCTCTGTATGGTAACATCTTGCCTAGCCCAGCTCGTTCAGTCCAGAACACAAATATCAGCCTCCACTGTACAAATCGTATACTTCAAACATACTTGGTTTATATGTAAGCAGATCAGACCGTATCACATAATAAAATGAAAAAAATTTTATACAAGATCAAACCAAAAGTATATGATACTGTAACTAATAAATTAGGGATAAGTTAGGAATGGTTAATCGTATAACAGTAGCCAAAAAGTCAAATGATAGCTTATGATAATAGGAATATGAATATACATAAAATATAGCTTCTTAATAGTCGTCCAATAAGTATACATGTATTAATAGTCCATAAATAATCTCTAGCAGTTAACATTCATTTATTCTTTGTTTGGATATAACATTCTGTCATCAAGCCAGTTTTAAATAGTAAAACGCAGTGTAGATATACGTCCTAAAATGTTCTGAAACTAATACAAATAATCTTCAATTGACGAACTGTCTGATATAATACAACTATGAGTTATGTTATGCCTAAAGTCAAATTCTTTTTCAGTTACCACCGAGACATAAAAAACACAAACAATAAACCCAAAATTAATTAAGGCTTAAAATAAAGCATTACAACTCTTCATATAAATGTGGTCATCAACAATCTCGATCGTTAAAATGCAGCAATTTTACATAATGTGCGACGTTGCATATCTCAATAATGTCTATAACTTAATTTTTAAGTATTCTCAGTGAACAACTAGTTAATGTTGACTTGAAATAGCTTATGATATTGAATTTCATTTTATCACTTTAAATCAGATGACCAAAAGTTATGAGTTTTTGTTTTACCTACATGACTGACACTACTGAATAACCAAGGAACAGTGAAGCAATATTTATTCTATTGTGGGAATCTTTAGCATTACCCATCCATAAGCTGATATGGATTCAAACTGAGACTTTCCAGGTCTTGAGTTTATCAGTCTGACAACCAATCACTAAACTAAAATCGATTTATCAAAACTTTACTTCAGTCATGATACCTTGAAACTGATATCCAATTTTAGCAACGGGAATTTATGGCACTTTCGAAGTTGGTTGATGCTTCAGTCGGTTGAACCTCACTGGAATTTATCTTATTTACTCAGTAAATCAAGCTTAAGGGGAATATCTATCATAATTATTCACTAAATTACTATAAAGTTAAAAAGTGTCTGGCGATTCATCCGTTCCTATTGCTGTTTGACCTTACCAAAATGCTAAAACGTACGATAATATGGTAAAATACATGTTTGTCACTGTTGAAATTGTGATGATCAATCACATATCGGGTTTCGGCTTACGAATACTGCTAAATGGGAGATTGTCAAGGATCAGTTCTCAGGTTTACAGAAGCCTTGGCTATTCGTAAATTCAAACACCCCTTGTATGATCAGATACAATTTTTCGTGATTTTGAATTTGCCCTGGTAATCCTTAAGTCTAATTGAACCTTCATTTAATTGACCCTCAATAATTTTCCTATAAAATGTCTTGACAAGTATGTGTGGCCAGATTGTTCAAAATATATAGCACAAATACATCACATTTTTCAGATCAACACCGTCTTCTCGTTGTTCTTTCTGAATGAATAAGAATGATTGAAATTATTATTCCAGTGCCAACGAGAACTATAGCAAACTCGATGAAGTTTCATCTAACATTCATACCCTCCGAACGTAATCTCCAATGCTGGAAACCATGAAGGTAGCTGTGCGAAATGCAACTTGATATTTAACAAAGAATAGAACAAGAGTTGAACAGTTCAGTATATAGTGGATAAACAGGACCGTGGAACAAATAGGAAAGCAAATCGATGTCAACCGATCAGCAAAGAGCAAAGGTTGTACAATAATAAGAATTCTAAAAAAATATATTTGAGTTCATTGTTGCAAGAAAGAACCAACAATGCTTAGCAAAACTAGATAACCTAGGATCTTTTTAGTGGTTACAGTCTACTTTTCAGGTTGACATCAAATCACGACGTATCTCAGATTCAATTTGAGGAAATGTTTACAGAACGCTTATTAATTTACTTCCGTGCAACATATTGTCACATGTGAAACTAGACCTGGTCTATTATTAGAAATAATCTGTATTATTTTCTTAACAGCCCAGTAAGAACATTTATAACTGATTTCGCACAATTATTTACTTAATTTAAAAAAAGTATACATGAAGAATGTTTTGTATTAATGGCATATAACATATCATACTTGCTTAACAAAGTTTTCAAAGCAAAGATCTCAATCTACCAAGTTATTGAAAAAATTACTTTTTACGATGATATATATATATATATATATGGAGAGTGTTGGATATTCAGTTAGATTCACTTAGTTTTGTTTACTTGTATCTTCCCATTGTTGTTTAGGACTGTAACTGATTAGTCTCTTATTGGCATATGTGCATCCAGTGAGGATTTCCTCTGTATTGTTTTAAGTCACAAGCCTTATAAGCAACGATGGATAGGCCTAGTAATGGCGTTTAAAGCGAACGGTATTGGGTTCTAGTCCTGTAGTGGATATCAACTGTGAGATGCATGTATATCCATCTGACGAATCCTAAATAGGACGAAACGCGCATCCTGGATTCCACTTCAAGCCACCATCCATCTTTGATATTCAGTTATGCTTAAATTATATGAAAAATAAATTCATTTGACATTTAAAACGTCTGTTACATGATAAAATATATATTTATGTATGAAGGTTTAAATTGTGGGAAAATATCAACCTATTAATAATCTTGATATTAAATCGACTGAACCATAAAACTCAACTTCATATTAAGTCTCATTTCGATTTCGATCGACTGTAACATGAATAGAAAACAGCTCATATCATTCAACTACACCAACTTCCAAGTCAGTAATTTTCCTCAAACTTAGATCAACTGAAATTGAATCTAGTAAACTTATAAAATTAACGATACATTTCGAAAATATTTTACCATTTCAGAGACTCATTCTAAGTCCATTTAAAGAATAAAGAGCACACTTTACAAATACATTCTGTAAAATAATTAGTAATCTATTATATTTAATAAATAAGAAAGTATTTGTTATATCCCGAAGAGAATTATGAAGGGTAACCTTTGAGAATTATTTATGGACCAATGTGATATGTATATTTCTTATTGTATAACTGTTAAGTATCTTAAGTATTCATATTCATGTCCCCCTTATCATGAGCTTTATTTTGACCCACAGACTATTACTATACGATTTACCATTCCTGAGTTATACCCATTCTATCAATTACTTTTCCCTCTATTCACAGTCACATTTGGTCAAATCTTGTACAAATGTTATTTTCTATTTTATTGGTACGATGTGGTCAGTTTGTTTGGTATATAAACCCAATAAGTTTTGAGAATAAAGACTAATATTGCAGAGGCTGTTATTGGTGTTCTGGACTTAACTGGCTGGGCTAGGCAGATAGCAGGACCGACAAGTGCTCTAGACTGCTCGCACAGGTTTTGTGTGTCATTAATCTGATTGATAAATTCGCTGCTCTCCAATTGGCGGAATCATCACATCATATGTTAACAGAGCACTCGATATAACAGTATTATAAGTCCATTAAATGGTTTCAGTATATGAAATGAAACCGTGACAGTTTTGACGAACTGACAATAAAAATGACTATTATTCAGTATTTGAATTTGTTTAGTTGTTAATAAATTAACTGTTTAGTAATCAGGAAGATAAACAATTTTTTTCGAAGGATTCGACTCATCTGAAAATACCGTTTAATATTTACACTTAAAAAAATGTATTGTTCATCTTGATGTTAGTGACATAAATTTCAAAGATATTTTTGTAACTGAACTTTATATAACATTAGATTGATTTGAATGTTCGATATATGAAATCGTATTGAACAATTTCTATTACAGTTATCTAATCTATCAACAATTTGAAGTCAGATTTGTGTTAATATATGAGATTATATGATATGGAAATGACAAACTATGACATATATAGATTAATTATTGTAGCTACATATAAGATTATTAGTGCATCATCATATATTATCATTTATTTGAATAAAGAAAGTACTTTTATTCTATTAAAACACAACGCTTGTATGAAATATATTTTTCACTGAAAATAATAATGAGCAGAGTGTAAAACTATCATCCGATAAACTGATCATATTTTATGTAAAATCAAGATAGTGAAATAAGATCATTATATAATAGCAGTCGATCCAGTGTGTGTAGCATATTGCGGCTTGCTTGAACATCTGACGTACCTGTTCCTGTCATCTACATATTTCAACGACCTATCTAATTTTGTTTGTTTTAATACATTATTATAGCTATTAATCGCATAACCTATTCAGGTGCGTTTCTGAAAAGTATACAACCTTTCGTTGTACAGGTTATAAAAGGCCTAATCAGAGATATCGTGGTTGCTGGCAATATGCAGAGAAAAGAATGTACATTATTTAGATGTCGATTAACTGAACTACTAACTTCTAACTGACGATTATTCAATATTTTCGTCAGGATCGATCAAGAGGTAAGAAACGGAAACTTGTTGAAATACACTGTGATGAGAATTCTATATTGTACCAAAAATGTAATACTGAATAAAGCTGATACTAATAAAAAACAATTGTCATTTGTTAAAACTCAGTATTCTTGTGCTTTGTCTAGTAGTGCATTTAAAGAATATAACACTAAATAAGTGTAATAGACGACTGTACTATAAAAAAATTTTGAATAACTTCACTTAGTGAAACTGAGGTTCAATTCACCAAAGACCCATTATGTGATTTGATAAGGAGTTGCTGATAATGTAGGTACTCAATAGAAACTTTAAATAACATCACACCATTATGTAAACCACAGTTAATCATTATGTAGTAATCAATGTTGCTCCATGTGTGAATAATCCAATACATTATTACATAGATTCAGCTTAATAGCATCAATATGTATGTAATGAGCAAATGAAAGTTAGAATAAGAAACAAGGCATTGAATCCATGACTAATTAGTGATCAGAATTCAAGATATATAGATATATTAACCACGAGTTTTGTTTATTGTTTATTTAATGAGCAAAATATCACGAATTTATTTCTAAAAATATTAAAGTTTTAAGTTGAGAAAACTTCTCACTATGGACACAGTTAATATCATACTGAAACGTTATATTATTTCAGATTCCTACGCTTCAAATATTTACCCAAAAAACTTAAAGATTCACTTGGTGTTGTTTGCTTGTATCTTCCCATTGGTGGTTAGGGCTATAATTGATCAGTTTCTTGTTATATGCGCATTCTGTGCGGATTGTCACCATATTACCTTAAGTTACAGGCTTTATAAGCAGAAATGGATATTGGCTAGCAATGGAATCCAGAATGCGCGTTTCGTTTTATTTGGGACTCGTCAGATGGATGTACATGTATCACAGAGTTGATGCTCACTCAGGACTCAGTACATAAGTCTATAACACGATGACGTTTGAAGTGAACGGTACTAGGTTCTAGTCCGGTTAAGGACATGAACTCTGATATGCATATATATATGCATATATATATGCATATATATATATATATATATATATGTATATATATATATATATGCGCCACATAAATCTCACTTGATTTGTGTGAGGGATGTGATACTGCCCAGGTGCCCAAACTGAAGCAGTTGATTTTCTTAGGCGGCCACTACTGGAGCCTTTGACCTGAAAGTTTGGTCCACAACGCAGTGGAGCATCGTGAGGAGATGCAGTCCCATGGTAGCCGGTGATCAACGATTCATTCATACGGCATTCGTTCCCTTCGGGATACTGGGGCCCATGTGCATCATTGGTTTGGAATCAGGGTTTTTCAACTCCTCTAGGTGGACTTTCTATGTCCTCCATCTGACGAGTCGCAAATAGGACGAAACGCGCCTCCTGGATTCCACTGCTAGCTATCATCCATATTTGCTTATAAAAACCTATGGAAGTTATACAAATCTGTATACTTGTTATTCAAAATACTAATACAGGTATTTATATCAACACTATAAGAATGAAATTATAAAATGCTAAGTACTCCTAAACTGTTTCATAAATAATTAGATTGAAATATATATACATATTTTCAATGTAAGACAATCATTAGTAGTATTGGTAAACCGATTTAATAACATCTTTAAAATCTGTACACATCATCTTCATTGTTAACAGGAATAATAAATTATCTAGTAATTTATTTGCTACTATAACGACTCTTTTCGATTACTTACCATTCTAATTTATTTCTTATAATTAAATAAATTAACAGTTTATGAATAGCACTTAAAATAGTTTGACTTGTTTAAAAGGTATCTTGTTTGTAAATTCTGTCATTGTAATCATAACATCACTGTTTATTGTGATAGGAATGTCACAATACATAAGGTGTGTGTATTTGTAAAGCCATCTAAGCAATAGACATGTAAATAGCAACAGTGGTTATTTTGGTGCGCAATTACTGCTTATTAGACTTGTGATTGATTTAAATAATAATTTACTAATTAAGAAACTAATTAAAATGATAATCTAAAATTATATAATGTAGCGCTTATTAGGGATATTATTACGAGTTCAAAATGGAACGAAATGCGCGTCCTGAATCCTTATACTAGCCACCATCCATCTCTGCTTATAGGAAAATCCTCCTTGACAATCAGTCATTTCGACTCATGAACTGATCTACGTCAGGCCCTCAATGAAAACCTGAAAGCACCAAGCAGTAGTTTCACCCCAATATGGGATTCCTCAACAGTGCATATCTGCAATCTCGGACGCAAAACGCGAGCCCAGGACCTTCGGTCACGCACAAGAATGCTTAGATTCTATACCACTAATCCGGCAATCAGAGATGTTAATGCCTAATTTTAACCTATCCACAACATTTAGTGACCCCTACTAGAATGGGACGGTTGTTGAGCGCTCTCAGGTTTACAGTAGTGGCCTTTCTTAAAACGGTTCATGACTTAAATGATATCCGAAAATGTCCACAATCCCATACTGAAAATTAATAATTTTTTGAATGTTACATCAATACAAGCTAAAGATTGTAAACTGTTCATCACTATAAAATTGATACGTCAACAGGGCTTACAGTAACTGAAGTTCTTAGAGAAATTCAAAAACTTGTAACAGAATTCCTCATTTCTGAACAATATATTTGGGAGCATTAATTTAAAAAAATGTCAACTAATAGCGAAGTCATTTATCGCAGAGTATTAAATAGTAACTACACACTACACATTTTGAATAATCAAGGTTTATCAATGATGGTTGTTTATTTAAAATGTATTTAATACTGTTGCATTACCCTGGGAAATCGTAAGTGTTTCCATAATTTCATTTTATTGTTTAAGATTAGGCATCTACAAACAATCGTTGTATGACTCTTTATGTCATTAATGAAGATTCAAATGAATTTACTGTAATTTCTATTTCATGCATTCAAAGCTTCTGATGTTTTCAGTGAATAAACAAAATAAAGTCGCAAAGCGAATAGCTATTAAGACAAAATACTCATATGCAGATTGTAGAGTTTGTAAATTTAATATTTCCATTTTGTGTAACTTATAAAAAATGAGAGAAATCGACACGCCGCTACAAGTCGTAAGCATTGAACAATTTTAACTTCAATCTACCATGGGATCTTAAGTTATTCTGGCATTAAACATACACTTTGAAATAGAATATTTATAACACCAACAAAAAAATTAATTACCAGGTTAATTATTTTTAGTTGAGAAGTAATTTGGTAAAGTGTAGTAGGAGTCTAATAAAAAAAGTAGAACATTTACCGAAATTGGGAGAATATGTACATTGAGTGAGATTTCAAACAATAAAATAATATAGTTGAGGTCATGAGTCAACTAAAGCTAGACCACCATGGAAAACCTGGAGGCAGTGGACGGCCGTTTCGTCCTATTGTGGAACTCCTCAGCAGTGCTCATACACGACCTCGCCTCACGAGATTCGAACACAGGACCTATCAGTCTCGCACCAGAGCACTTAACCTCTAGACTACTGAGCTGGCTGGTATCGAGCGCTGTTAATTTCTAACTTCAACCAATCCACGAAATTGAGCAACCATTCACCAATGTCTTCAGTGAGTTTATATCTCCCAACAGACCTGGTTGAACTCCACTGGTTACTGCTTCTCACTAGAACTCCAGGAAATACCTCATGGAGCCAGTGATTAGGGAGCATATGATCATTATCAGAAGGGGGTTTTGTGTAGATTTTAGTGATTTTATATAGTTGAGATCATGAGTCGATTGAAGCTGGACCAGGTTTTCCATCACAATAGGACGAAACGGCAGTCCAGTGCTTACAGGTTTCCCAAGGTTGTCTAGCTTCAATTGACTCATTATCTCAAATATATAAAATTATTAAAATCTCCACGAAACTCCCTTCTGATAATAAAATTATAATTAAAAGTTATAAAGTACTAAAATAATGGGATTTAGAAGCTAATCTTAAAGTAATAACCTTGTATCCATTTGCAAATATGATCAGACGACAATAAGCTACATTTATCCAAGGAATGTACTCATTCTTTTTTAATACTAACAATAAGTGATGACATAAATAAATGTGACTACAAAACGATAGTACACTACAAGTTTTTTGAGTAAAGAATAAGTTCAAACATGCTGGCTAAATACTTACAGTGCTTAAATGATAGATTATCACTGAAAATGCTTAAAATGCAAAACGGAAGATTTTCGTACTCAAATTAGTAGTCACATACACATGCTAGTATAATTACTTTGCGTGTTTCCGCAATCTTAAAATAATTTCACGTCTCTGAAGAAGGGTCCTTAATCTTATTTTCTTATTGAAAGGTTTGAGTTTGATACGGATATTCGACTGCAAAATACCCTGTATAAATCTCAAAATAATAAATGTCTACTAACTGCTTGCAACGATCAACTTCGTACCTAGTTAAATTACACTGACCTCAAATTCACCGTTAGAATTTCGTCATAAGAGTTTTTATTGACTTATCAGAGTTAACTTGACAATTTCAATATAATATCTTGTTGTACTGTTTCGAAAGATTGTAACGTGAGAATAGACCTAAATGTGATAAATTATGATGCTTTACTGGGCATACAGGTATAATAATTATTCTTATGAGCACCAACTTTTCTGACATACCAGATAATATTGTTTGTCTTTTGAGATTAACATTTCGACAACTTAGAATCTTAATTTCTCTATATTTAAGTCGATAAGTTTGTGAACCGTTTATATCATCTCTCGTAACCTTGTCTTCGAACTATTTTGCTAACTACAATTTCCTACAAATTATAATGATGTTCTTCGTATATATGATTACCATATACAGTTTAACACAATAGAGTTTAAAAACGTGTTTATGGGTGGTATAGTGATACTACTGAATCATTTGAGGTCATTACTGATATGGTTATGTATAGGTATTTAAATCTTGGAAACACCTGGCAAGTGTCATCTTGTCAGATACTAACCATCCACTCCATTCACATCTTTCTTCTAGTACATCTTCTGGTAGAACGATGTGCTAATAAATTAAAATACATGCAAGCAAGCTAAGGTAAAAAAAACTCTACTGTATAACTAAATATACTATGCAATGAATAGGTTGTAAGACCTGATCTAGTCATAAACTTGTATATGTAAACTCGTTAATATATAATGCATGACATATGCTTTTTGGACGTCTCTAAAAAATGTTTATTTATAAACTATAGTAAAAGCAAAACAAAAGTGAATGTTTATGAAGTAGCTGTTAAATTCTGTCAGAGAAATGAAGCACTATTACTGAATCAAAAGTGAAGGGTTCTCATAACGAATCCATGAAAGAAAAGTATTATCAAGACGTTTCCATAGTTATTCAATTAATAACATACAATCAAGAAAAATCAGCTTTTCTCTGTAGCGTATGGCAAACAACCATTTTTTGGACAAAAGTATTAAACAGAACTTTATACTATGAAAAGTTTCGTCGGTACTTAAATATTATTTATCGATTCAATACTAGGTAGATCGACAGGAAGTAAATATATAAGAAAGATTTTATTAGACAATAATTCTAAAGTTGCCCAAGATTTGTAAATTTTTTCAAGAATATTTTAAATACAATGTAACTGGTACCTTCTGGACTGATATCCAAACAATCTGTTTAAGTTACATGAATGAAATCAATAGTTACCAGATCATGTTTTGTCCCAATATTGGTCAGGTTTCCTTTTATTTATACAATTATGTTTTAGTATATTACATTCAATTCAACATTGTATATCTTATATCCTACAGTATATTCATATAATCATATTGACTAAAACATTTCAATATACTTAAACTTAATCTATTTTATATAGTTGAAATCATGAGTCAATTGAAGCTAAACCACCAGGGAAAACCTGGAAGCAGTGGACGGCCGTTTCGTTCTATTGTGGGACTCCTCAGCAGTGCGCATCCATTACCTCGCCTCACGAGATTCTGACCCAGGACCTACTAGTCTCGTGCCAGAGCACTTAACTTCTAGACCGCTGAGCCGGCATCCGATGGCCTTCCAGTGCTCCCAGGTTTTCCCTGATGGTCTAGCTTCAATTGACTCACGCTTTCAACTATGAAAATACGAAATCTCCACAAAAACCCTTTCTGATAAAGTATAGTGTGCCTAAATTTAAAAAGAACTCTGAAGGCTTAAAAAAGACGAATATGTAAATCTATATTTCAATTAACTGTAAACGCTACCGACAATTCACATATAGAGTATCGCTATGAAAGGTTACAAAATGTTAACAATGCATATTAAAAAAATGGAGTGACTGAAATCGAGGATTCGTATTTTATCCATCTTTGTAGATATCAGCTGGATGTGTTTGGATCCTAATGCTGATGTCTACAAGGGAATTTAAACCCAGTATATTTCACTCTGAAAGTTCAGTTGATTACTCATTTATCTACTGAGTTCATATGGCCACTAACTATTTTAATAGGTAAAATGATTATATCATTAACAATAAACAGTTGAAATGTTTGAAATATACTATTGTTTATTTCCAAGAGTGAACTCTGGTTAGTCTTTGTCAGTATACATTCATTCTCCAAGGATTTCCCTGACAAAGATATTACATGACTAATTGTTTAGGATCAAAAACTATTCATTATCACTTTCAGTGTATGTTTATCAGTAATACAAGTCTTCATGAAAATAGTGTACAATTAATGTCGAAACGATTCTCAGCCAAGAAAACACAAATGTGATTTTTCGGTTAATTTATAAAGATAACAAAAATGGTGTAATTATACTCTTCTTAAATTTTAATCAAATTAAAGTTTTGTTCAAATAATTGAAATTACTATGATTTTATCAGAAAATGGTGTTCATAGCTTCATAAAAGTCAAATGTTAGTTACTCCATATTTATCCTAATGATTGAATAATTCTGTAGTCTGCATTAAAATCTGATCAATAACTGTCTACAGTTTAATATAGGCCTAATATCACTGAACACAACTACAAATTGAATGCTGCATCAAGTAATAATGAGTGTTATTAGTATGGGGATTTGTGGAGATTGTTCTATTCTAACACTTCAATTCATGAGTCGATCTAAGCTAAATCACCATTGGAAACCTTAAACCACTCTACGACTGTATCATTCTAGCATGGAACTCCTCAGCTTTCTGACTCGCGATTTCAAATATGAATATATTACAATATTCACATATCCACATACTCATAACAATCATGTACTCACTAATCAATAGCTTCAAGATTTAACTCAGAATGTTCTAGTGAGAAACCGTCAACAGTGGAGGCCAATTCGTGTCGGTTGTCAGATAGTTATCCACCTCAGACAATGATTGAAGGGTTGCTCAAAATAATGGATTGATTGAAGTTAGACATTAAAGCCGTAGGATACCAGTCCAATGCTGTGGAATTCGGGTGTTTGAGCACGTGACTGGGGTTCTCGTATTCGAGTCCTATGTGTGGGATCGTGTTTGGCATTGTTGATGATTCTGTTAGTAGGATGAAACGGTTGTCCAGTGCTTTCAGATCTCCAATGGTGGTCTAGATCGATTAGCGAAATCAACTGCTAATAATGAGTAATGATAATATTTAAAAAATGTATGCATATTTTATTTTGATAGGTAGTCCCTTAAATTGAAAAATATTGTAAAAGAATCATTAGTGCAATTTCAAATAAACTACCCCAAAGACTTTAAATTATGACACTTATTTTTACTTAATCATATGATTCCATTCTTTATCTAAGTGTGATGTTCGATTCAGATGTTTATGTTTTAATTTATTTAAATAACATTTAGTAACAATTCAGTTAAAATCAAATAAGTCAAATCAACGAAAGCAATTAAGTTTATTTCTCTGGGACACTGAATTATCATTGATTCAATAATGGTAATAATGTAAATTACATTAATAAATATACTACATGAAAGGTAATAAATGATGTTAAGATGACTGATATAGTAGTATAATTATAACAATAATAAAAAGAATGACTAGTTTAACAAAGAAATACTGTCAAAACTTGGAAAAATTGAAATAATTAATGTCAAAAAATATCTAGTGAAAAGTATACCAATAACTAACAGTTAGCGAGTTTTATGTGAGTTGAAAAAAATGACAAACAGAATCGGTGAGTTAGTGTACTCAGTATTATCTGTACAAGGAGGACACGGGAGTATGGTAAACTTCCTTTGAGTACAATGAATAAAGTTTTCGACCAGAACCGTAAACATTTAAGCTATGTACATGGAATAAAATCAAATCCCTTTTCAAAAAATTAAACAAGTATTTGATAAATCACTCTAGACATTATAGCATTACGTATCATACGACTATTATCGACAAAGTGTAATAGAATAATGCTGAGTACTAATTTTATTAAAAACAGTCCATGACTCTAACTTCCAGTACGCCGTATAAATGTGCTGCTGACAGCATATTGAATGACACATTTTAAACATAAAACTACTTACATGGTCTACTTCATTTGTTTACGATATCGTCTGATAACGTCTTTCTAACTCATTTTGTAAGGTATTTGAACAGGTTTCCTTTGTAACAAATGAGTACATGGCTAAAAATATATTCATATAAATACAATGGTGCTTTTTTATACATGCTCACATGATTGACTCAAATTCCTTTCTGCTTAACAAAATTTCAAGAAAATTAACTGTTTTAAGACCTTTTGAAAGTTAACGTAATTAATCATTTTGTTTAGTTTTTTGATGCTCATTTAACTTCAACTGAATGAAAACATTAAAAAAATCATATAAATGTCAGTTTGTTTTTCTTTTTTTAGATTTCTTAAGTCTAAATGTATCTTTTAATTAAATAAAGATAAAGAAATCAGTCCACTAATCTGTGAATAAATAGATTTGAGATGGTTGAATTCATAAGTCAATTGCCCCCAAATGCTCTGGTACGGCCGAGAGTGGGGAGAGTCCGCTCTCCCTCTCCAAATTCTCTCACATGGCCACGTGTATATGGTCTCTGTCAGGGAAGTCCTACTCACTGCCTTCTCGTGGCAGGGGTTTTGTTTACGAAATTGAGAGGACGAAAAGTGAGTGTCCGGTGCTTTAACCGGGTTGGTGGACACGGAGGGTCCACCTAGGGGAGTTGGGAAACCCTGATTTTAGTATCCTGAGGGAACGAATGGCGTATGAATCAATCGTTGATCACCGGCTACCATGGGAATGCATCTCCTCACGATGCTTCACTGTCTTGTGGATCAGATCTTCAGGTGAAAGGCTCGGGGTGTGGACCCCTAAGAAAAGCACCTATTTCAGTTTGGGCACCTGGGCAGTATCACAGCCCTCACACAAATCAAATGAGAATTGTGCGACGCATATATATCTAGCGCCTCTTTGTACCAATATTTATGTGTTTAAATAAATAAGTCAATTGAAGCTAGATCACCAGGGAAAATCTGGAAGCACTGGATGGCCATTTCGCCCCATTGCGGGACTCCTCAGCAGTGCTAATCTACGATCCTGCCTCACAAGAATCGAACCCAGGACCTATGAGTCTCGCGCGCGAGCGCTTAACCTCTAGACTACTGAGATATTTATCATTTTATCCGCAAAAAAATAGTCAACAATTTCAAAATATGTGAGATCATACTTCATTTGTTTGTTATTAAAACTATCATCAATAATTAACATAGATTTTCAATAGTAATAAAATAATGTTTTCATAAATTAAGGCCATTGAATTACATTAAGATTACATTAAATGTGTTTTTTCTACTTAGAAACATATACTATTGTAAAATATAATATTGTCTAATAGTCATAGTGTAGCGAACAGAACACTAGTTGAGATAAATTGAATGTATTTAAGCACAATCTTGACTGTTGCTTTTGCAAATATCAATCCATATTCTCTAACTTCATTGTTTGTGTATTTTCCTACCTCATTTTAGTTCTTTCCTTATTGGTCTTCTGCCAAAATACATTCTATGCCTAACCATCACCATATACTACTTATATGGATATAAGCAGACCACACCACAATAGTAATGTCTTATTATTTTATTTCTTTGTTAAAATCAACAGTAAACAAAAAATGAAAAACATTTTAATTATTTTTATTAATAAAATTATTTTTTTTACTAATTAATCAAATGAAAAAAAGAAAGAAATGAATTTAACGTCATTTTTCATATGCCAGTCTTAAATATGAATATCAGTAATTCTATTTATGTTGACAATTTAATGCCTCATATGACCCATTATTTTAAAATAAACACACGTATAAAGATATGCATATTTAAAATAGAATAAGTGAAATAAATTACTGTTAAAAGAATTTTAGATACTTGATCAATACTCATTTTAACATAAAACAGTAAAATATTTGACGATTGATTATATCTATGTTTTATAATTGAATTCATGAGCTGATTAAAGCTAGAACACTATGGAAAACCTGGAAGCACTGAACCGCCGGTTCGTTTTATTGTGGGACTCCTCAGTAGTGCGCATCCACGATCTCGCCTCGCCAAATTCGAACGCAGGAGCTTCGGTCTCACGTGCGAACACTTGACCTCTAGATCACTGAACAGGCATCTAGAGGTGCTAATGTTCAACTTCAATTCATTCACATGTTTTATATTTAAATTGTTTCCATATATTATACTTATAAGTAGCAACATAGATTTATTAAACTTAAATAAAAACATATCATCACTACAAATACTCAGAATTTCATTTACTGGAAATTAATTGTGAATGCACTATTTCAAGTTCATTAAAAAAGATATTATTTATGTATAGACTATTATTGCTTCGATCTCTCCTAATCAATGTATATTTGGATCAAAGACCTAAACATAACCCATTAAATAAACAAAAAAGATGTACTTATTTCTATTGTTAAAATTCAACGTCATACCATCAATCTACCACCTTAAAATTAATCCTCATATCTAGTAAATTTTTTTAATCTTTGGTTAAACTATGTATTCAATAAAATAATAATAATAATAAATAATAAATAATATCCATCTTTGCTTATCATGCTTGTGAATCAAGGCTATATCGAGGCAATACGCACAGTATGCACATATGCCAATTAGAGACTGACCAGTTGCAGTCCTAACACATCGATGGGAAGATTCAAACAAACAATACTAAGTGAATTTAAAATAATACATCGTTTCAATCAGCATAGTTATTTTATTTCAAGTCTAAAAGGTAGAAATTTGAACATAGAAGTTAAGCACTCATGCGCGAGAGTGATCGGTCCTGGGTTCCAATCTCACGAGGTGGGATCGTGGATGCGCACTGCTGAGGAGCTTCACAATGGGACGAAACGGCCGTCCAGTGCTTTCAGGTTTTCCATGGTGGTCTAGCTTCAATTGATTCATGATCTGAACTGTTTACATTGAATATTTGTCTATATGTCTGACAAATACGTGGATATTGTAAAAATAAATAATTTCTTAATTTAAAATATTGTTTTTTTTTTAAATAAACTTAATAAAGTTAAGCGTAGATTGAATCAACAGCCATTCATTGTAATTGTTCTGATAATGAAATGAAAATCTTCTGTTTGGTACAACTATTGCTCTTTATCTAAAATAGTTAGAATAACTAAATTAATATTTATATTAGTTAATGAACCTGTAAAATAAAAACCTCAAAATGAAGTGAGATTAAATACAAGGAGTTAATTAAAGCAAGTCAATTCTAAAGTTACTTTAAATAAAAATCCATAGTAATAGTATGTAAAGATAATTTATAACAATACTAATATAAAGTCAGATTTGAAGCTCATATTGTGGTGTATGCTACTTATGTCAACAGAGGTAGTATATGACACCAATCAGAAGTGAAATGCCTGGTAGCAAAAGGTTGGGAAGATAGAATCGAAGAGAATAGGAACAGAGAGTAACTGCTACTGTAATGAAGGAACGATGAAGTTTGAGACAATTAATGGAGGATTTGCAAATGAAGTATTGGATGTATTGTTTTCACATTTGACCAAAGAACTCTGTAATTTTGTATTAAAATACACTGGTTGTCCCCACCTGTGTTCTCAATGACTACAAGATCATTGTTCCGGATAATAAAAATAACGCTTGATATTCATAATTGGAGCATATGTCTCTATGAAACGTCACTCCTTATTTCAACATTGTGCTTTTAGAGTCATTAAAGAAAACATGATATAAGATCACCAAACAGTCAAATTATGATCAATGCTTTATTTTCAAAGTAATTCACGTTCGATGTAGTGATGTTCAGTCATGATAAGGGATGTATTTGCTTAGATCTTAGAAATAAACGGAAAAAATCAAGAGTGAGTGAACATCAGCTGATTCGGAGATAAAATTTATTCAATGTGAACATATTTTCATCTTTTCTTCAGTCGTAATCACTTTTTTATAGAAGACCTTAATTTTATAGAACTGCTGATGATTAAAAACAATAACTATAATGCAGTAAATAGAAACATACTATTTTATATGTCTACATTCTGTAATCAATAAAATTATACAAGCTGTAACTTATAAAATTTAGATTCACATATATAGACTTTATCAACGTGAGTCCAATAGTAGACGAGATGTTAGACATTATAATTACAGTCTAGTAACATAATAAAATAATTTACTAAAAGAAGAAATGAAGTTAATGAGAATACGAGAAATGAAGATATCTTGAATATTTGGTACGACATTATAAGTATCCATTTAGGTTTTGTTATTTAAAATCAGTTAGCGTTTTTTGGCAAAGTTGTATTCTAGGGGATGGAGTTTCTAATCCTCTACCAAACCCTCCATCTTTATTCGTACTTGGGACAACCAGTAACCCTAGAAGAGCTACAGGTGAAACATATTGCGCCGGGAATAGGAAGCAGACATCAAAATAATAAATAGCACTTGGAAGCAACTGGAAACGAGAGACCAAGTTATAGTTGGTTGGAGAATCCTGGTCGGCGACCTATGCTCTATGTTAGGTAACATGCACGAGTAAGCAAATATTTAAAATCAGTACAACACTTAATATATTAGTACATTATATTAAGTAGGATTTCAAAATTCTAAGTTTATATGTCATAGTATGCTGATAGAACTCTTGCTATTCTATAATAGTTTTCCTCCCACTAAAAAAGGTAAGAAGAGAAAATTTAGGTTTCGATAGACTTTAAGTCGAAGTTATTTCTTTTAATGGATAAGGAACTTAGACTTATTATTCTGATGTAGGTTTGTTCTCTGAGCTGGACGGTTTGGTCGTGGAGCTTTCATCGTCCTTCTGAACAACATCATCGGCACAAACTTTGGGTATTTTCAATATTATGAAGTTGTGTTTACATTGACTAATAAATACAATTTGTAATAATTGAGCATCTGACACAATATTCTTAAAGGTTTGCAATGATAGAAATAAACATATTACTTTTACAATTAAAAGTCAAGCAAGGTATTGAAAATGATATTTATTTGGTTTTCAAGACTGTGAATTGAAGTAAGGTCTCACATTACAAAATGTAAAATATTATGCTTAGAAACAGAAGTAATTCACATAAGTACATTATTTGAATTGTGACTATTAGGCCAGATGACTTATTTATTTTAGATATTGATTGTTTGTAATGCATCGAAAAGGTGTCCTATGATGTAATCATGACTTTATATTACTCTGTTTGTAATAACTTTCGAAATATTTGTTGAATTTACTTTTTAAGAAAACAACAAACAATTGTCGGTCTCTTTTTTCACTCATTTAATTCTTATTATCACACGATCTTAAGAAATATAGTCCAAATGAAACCTATGATGCGAATTCATGAATCGTTTATGGAAGGTAGTCGCCCCTTGAATAAACGTTACAGTAAATTTATCATAAGACTGTCAATATTAATTTGAAGTAGTTTTCATTGATTACTGAATTATTATCTATTTAAACTTCATTTCTAGATCACTTTCATAGTCGATATACTTCTAAATATCTCTATTTCTGAATGAATAATATTAATCTAACTTTTGTTCATAATTTCTATCCATGAGTAAAATATATCTAGAATGTAAGTGAGACAATCAGTGGACCCACTCCAATGACACTGATTGCTCACATTGTTTTCAGTAATTACAGTTCTCCAAGTAACATCAATAAATTTTCAAACAAACATCTACATTAAATACATGGTCTTTGTCAACTGACCATTTTAACACCTATCCACTGTATCTGATAAATGAGATCGTTTATTTCCGTATATAATCAAAAAAAGTGTAAAATTACTCAACAGACTTGTGAAATGATAAATACATTTGTCAACAAAACTTTCAATTAATCACTGCTTTTACAGTTCAAATCATGAGTTGATCTAAACTAGGCCACCATTGAAGATCTGGAAGCACTGGACAACCGTTTCATCCTACTAACAGAATCATCAACAATGACAAACACGATCCCACACATAGGACTCAATTACAAGAACCTCAGTCACGTACTCGAACACCCGAATTCTACACCATTAAACCGGTATCCAACGGTTTTAATGTCTAACTTCAATCAATTCATTATTTTGAGCAACACTTAATTCATTGTCTGAGGTGGAGAACTATCTCACAATCGACACAAATCAGACTCCACTGTTGACGGTTTCTCACTAGAACATTCTGAGTTAAATCTTGAAGCTATTGATTAGTGAGTACATGATTGTTATGAGTATGTGGATATGTGAATATTGTAATATATTCATATTTGAAATCGCGAGTTAATCTGAGAAAATAATACAATCTCCACAAATTTCCATACTGATAATAATCACTGGTTTTTCTAAATGAAACATTTTTTCATCTAAACTGTAAGAAAACATAAAAAATAACATTATGTGAGTAATAAATAATATTTTAGTTATTCTCCTATTGATTATACGGTGCTTCTTCTTCATCTACAATGATGTAACAATAAATAGGATTATTTTTTTATCTATGTTTGAATTCGTTTCATTTATTTTTTCTTTATTAGAACATATTTTAGTGTTATACATAGTAAAATTATAAAGGACATTAATTTACTCCTAGTGTATAGTTATTATCTACACTTAATAATTAAAGTCGGTCAATTTCAACGTACCTGTTAATGATTTTTCTTATTGAAATTGTCGTATATAAGCAAGTGTAAAGGTTTTCAATCCTGTGAAAACAGTGATTAGTTTGATAAACATGATTCTTTCAATCACATTATTTATTGACGGGTATTAAGCTTGGAATGCAAACATTACATTCCTATTATTATTACTATACCCACTAGAATTGTTCTCTGTGGTAATTAAAAACGGTTATAAGTATTTTTTTTTCTCACCTACATTTTTATATATACCCTATGATTCAATTTTAATGTATATATTCTCAACAATTTGAAAAGCAATGGAAGCACAGCATAACTACAAAAACAGAGGCTACATTAATCCATGTAAAGGGAACAAAATCGTCGTTATAGATTTGAAGACAAATTGATCAGTACCTTAACGTAGAATCTTTTCCAAACTTTATTTTAAGAAGGATCATTGAAAGGAACTTCTGAAAACCGTACACATCAGATCTGAGAATTTTGACAATCTAATTATTTCATTCTGAATCATAATTTGGGCAGTGTCAAAACATGATTTAACTTCGAGATCAACAAGCTGGATTCCATAAGGATAGGTCGTGCACAGACCAAATTGCGACACTACGGATCATCGTGGAACAATCAGTAGAGTGGAAATTGTCACTATACATCAACTTAATTGATTATGAGAAGGCGTTTGACAGTGTGGACAGGAGGACATTATGGAAACATACTCGACACTATGGTGTACATGAGAAGATTGTCAACATCATCCGGAATTCATTCGACGGACTACAGTGCAAAGTGGTACATGGAGAACAGCTGACAGATGCATTCCAAGTAAGGACCGGAGTCAGACAAGGCTGCTTACTCACCACTTTCTCTTTCTTCTGGTTGTCGGCTAGATTATGAAGACCTCCATATCGGATAGGAAACACGGAATACAATGAACAGCTCAGAATCAATTAGACGATTTGAACTTCACAGATCATCTAACCCTTCCTTCCCATATACATGAACAAATGCAGATGAAGACAACTAGGGTAGCAGAAGCCTATGCATCAATAGGTCTCAACATGCACAAAGAAAAGAGCAAGATCCTCACGTATAACACAGAGAACACCAACTCAATCAAATTTAATGGAGAAGCTCTGGATGATATGGAAACATTCACGTACCTGAGAAGCATTATCGATAAACAAGGAGGATTCAATGGAGACGTCAAGGCAAGGATTGGAAAGGCAAGGGTAGCATTCCTACAGTCGAAAAACACACTGAACGTAGGACAGCTGTGTTCAAGCTAACATCAAAGTCAGAATGTTCAATACAAACATCAGGACATTTCTACTGTGCGGAACTGAAACTTGGACAACTACTACAACCATCGTCTAGAAGATACAAGTATTTATAAATGGTTGTCTACACAAAATACTCAAAATTCACTGGTCGGATACCATCAGCAACAGCGTTTTATGGAAGAGCACAAACCAGCATCCAGCTGAAGAGGAAATTAAGAAAATACATTGGAAGTGGATAGGACATATATTGAGGAAATCAACAAACTGCATCACGAGGCAAGCGTTAGCTTGGAATCCTGAAGGAAAGTGGAAATGAGGAAAGCTAAAGTACGCGGTACGTCAGGAATAGTAAGCAGATATGAAAAGGATGAATGTTAACTGGAAAGAACTGTAAAGAATTGTTTAGGACAGGGTCGGATGGAGAATGATGGTGGGTGGCCTATGCTCCTACACGAGGGGTGACAGGTGTAAGTAAGTAATTAAGTATCTAGTTTCGGATTAAGTAATTTCGATATGGAGTAGGAAATACTATTTTGATAAATGTTATCTGAAGATAAAACGGAGTTTGAAAAATTGATATCTACTATTAACTGAGTGATTTTGTCTAACTTATTACTTTTTGAAACACTTTAATATTCGCTTAAAAATATATAAATTAATAACTCAATCATTTTACAATACACATATGATCGGATCCATGTTTTATATTGATGACTTTAGGTAAAATCATTATTTTTATTTATTCCTATTCTATTTACTTATTTCATTCGTTACTTAGTATTAATTTCCTATTTAATTAATCACACTTACTATTTAATCCCTTAAGTCTATACATATTTGATAAGAAAATATGTAAACTTGAATTTGAAGTAACTAATCATTTCCATATAGAGTATAAGCTTCGAATACTTCTATATTATCATCATGCCTATTTCAATAATAATAATAATATTCATCAATCTAGAAAGTTTTCTTTTAAGAAATATACAAGTTTTTCTCATGAATTAAAAATCTCGCAAGACGGGATCGTGGATGCGCACTGCTGAGGAGTCCCACAATAAGACGAAACGGCTTTCCAGTGCTTCCACGTTTTCCCTGGTGGTCTAGCTTTAATTGACTCATGATTTCAACTATGTTAAATTAAAGATCAGTTGATAAAATATTTAACTAACTACTAATGATTTGACTATTATTCTAATAAACAAAATGACTTTCTTTATGAATCAGAAAACTTAGGAGACATTTGTTTAATTCTGGTTCAAGCAGTAATTAAAAACTCATGACCTGGTTTTAGGATGGATAAGTTACTTTAAAAATTATTTAATTTTATAGATATAGTTCGATTGAAAAAGGTTAGCAACACTTTGTTGACATTACTGTATTGATTTAAAGTTACGGTTATCATTTCTGTACTAAGCTACAAATTCGTAATAGTTCATTGTTGCTTAAACTGAAAATCTGGTAACTGGATAATGATAAACACATAATATAACCTATTTTGAGTACAAGCTGAATGCTTTTCGACACATTCATTGCATGTAGAAAAAATAGTATTCACTAAAATTTACGTTTCAACTAAACTTTAATCTTATTATTATCCATAAAGCCGTGATATGTTATATACACCGTTGGTTTTCCGTTATTTAAGAAATAGTAATTCATACGATTATATCATCGATTAGGCTTTCGAGTTCCTGATCACAACATACTGGTGAAAATCTGAGTAAAATTGTACTTCTCCCACTTACCTTAATGACTTTACTACTAAATATTGCTTTGTTAGTAAATAATTAATGACATATATATGTGCTGTCAATCTGAAATGGTATTTACGGTGATTCACTGTTTTAATAAAGATGTTTTCCTACATCTGTTGTAATATTATACACTTCATAAACTAATTATACAAAATAATAATCCATACCATTCTGAACAAATCGATCATAAACTTAGTATTCCATGTAAATGCTCTTTAGATTCTAAAATCACCTGAGTGAATAGATTGCTGTTTACATTCACACAAATGTTTGTTTAGCCACAACATATCAAACTTATTTCACTTACAGGTAAATTTACAATAAATGTCAAGTAGTGAAAAAATTTATACCACCAACAATTAGATAATTCGCATGTTGTCTTAAAAGCTGAGTAAGAAAATCTAACTATCAATTACTTGCTCAACTTATTCAACTCAAAAGTAATTAGTAAATACAGAAGATATAATGATATGAATGTATTTAAACGAATCACATTCTCTCAAATGAATTCAATAAAGAATCGTCTAACAGTAAAATCAAACTTTCTAATCCACTAAAGTTGTAACCAAGAAATCAGCAATTCAAAATCCTACTATCTTTGTTACTAAAAGCTTCAATTTCGATGATCATTTTGTACAAATCATAGTATGGGGATTATGCTTAGTTACCACATACTCATTGCTAAACTAAGTTAACCAGTTTATTCTACATTTATTGATTGATGAATACCAGAATAGCATTTTTCTATATATTTTTGATATATGTACACATAGAAGAATTGCTTGCTGAATTAAATACAGCATAATAGGTAGTAACAGCATAATTAACTGTAAAAAATTAATATTTATAGGAAAAGAAACTTCCCTCTAATGGTGATAACCCTTATTTTTCCATTCTGTCAGTCACCTAATAATTATTATTTATAAAGATAATAGACAGGGCGTTTTTTTTTTCAAAAAAGAGGAGTATCGTCTATTTTATTCAAGAAAAGAACAGATTATCTCTTAGATACAATAATACAGACACACTCATGGTATCAATAATTAAACTCCATTGAAGTATTATAAAAATGAATCAAATTTTTTTTCAAAAAACAAAAGCAACCATATGCATGATTTCATATCACCTATGCGTGATCCATTACAACAAACAAAACAACAACAACAATGACAAATGGCCTTAAAGAAGAAGAAATTAATTGCAATTCAATTAAAATGACTGAATGTTTAATTTTCAACAGTATTGGCTTCTTCTTTATTTTTGTAATAAATGTATTTGTTGAAATGGTAAAGTTGATCAAGGTCACTTGTATTAATTAAACTAAACAAAAAAAGAGTTTACTACAAGCTATTTGACCTCATGCCATAAAAAAAGTTTGCTTGTTTAGTTTAATGTATACTATTCTTAGAAGATGAGTTTAATATTATATATGGTGTGATCAGATAAACTACAAATGAAAATTGCTACTTGTTACTAAGACTAATGTTTTTATATGAATATGGTTTATGAAAAAAATATGGTTACTAAGCTTCTTGAATGTTGTTCACTATTTTATATGGTAAACATTTTATGGATAAATTGGCTGTCGTTCTATATTGAGACCATCTAAGGTGTTTTCAGCTAACCGTATCTTTGTGTTTAAGGTACTTATAACTAATGAATTGATAGGAAAGTAACAGATAGCTAAAACTATGAATTAATAATCAACTTTACCATCTAAATTCTTGTAAATTAGATTTTTGATCACACTCCTGCTAAATATATTGTTGCATTATTAAACATACATCACACTAGACAATTTGACCTAAACATTTGTATTATATTCATTTCAGACATTCGTTTCAGTTATCTGATACAAACAAGTTAACTGTTGTATTACTATTAACTTGAGAATGTCAATTCATACAGTCAGTTATTGAATACAGAATAATTAATTACTCTCGTAACTTTTCTTAAACTTGTTTACGAAGCGACACATTCTTTTACCATGGTTACTTGCTTGGAATGTAAAGCGGCTTTTTCAAATGAATGTGGGTAGATTCATTGTTGGACTATCGATTAAATGAGAACCAAAAAATGTGAATTCAATTGGAAACTTGAAAGCGACGAAAAACTTTATCTGATAAGAACATAAAAAGAATTATCGGTCCAAAAAGCAGGAACCTAATATGTAAACAAATTTTCCAATCGTTTGAATGAATCTGCTCTTTTTGAAAAAAGGTAAATATACAAAACAGTACATCATTTTATCTTTCGTTGATGATGCGTTTCATGATATATAAGTGAAAGCGAACTGTAATCAACTGTATCACATGGATTCCGTAGGTTTGAACTAAAAGCATATGAATAATTAGTAAATACCTCAGGAATACCTAACCGAAATCGATATCTTTAATATTTTTGGCAATAATTTCACCTTACAAAAATTAATCAGAGAATGGTAGAAATACTTACATTTTAGTCGACCTTATTGTTGTTATCGTTTAGATTAGAGAGGATGATATTATTAACCTAGATTTATATTCCAACTATTAGCTAAACAAAATAACATTCAGTCACCTTAACTGTTTACTTTGTTGAATTCTAAAAATTTCTTTTGAGAAGTAATTCTCTAGAAATGATATATATATATATATATATATATATATATATATATTGTAAGGCTTATATTTCTTCTAGAGTTGAACAACCTTCTTACTCAATGCCGTGTAATATGATTAGTCGGCTTCACTTCAAGTATCTGGCATCATACAAGACATGTTTTAATACTCATTTGATAATGCATCATGGTTGCTTTTGAAAAACTCCATGTAAATTTTTATAACTATTGAGATTTGTATCTGCACATTTATTTAAAAATGAGTTTCAGAAACAATTTTAAATGTTAATCATCATTTGGTTTTAAACACAGTGAGTTGTATTTCCATGGAATTGAATATTTTGAGACATACATTACAATAAATCAACCGGATACAACCAGTATGACAGTGAGTGGTTTTTAAAGAGTATCAAGGTGAAAACTACGACGATTTAAAAGATTGCGATTTTTTCTCAGAATTGATTGTTCAGTGAGTGATAATTATATTCATCTTTGTTCAGTTTTTAGTGCTAATTGAACTTCTCAATCAAGTTGCGATGTAGCCACTAGTTTAAATTAATCAACATAATATTTACTATTTTTTTAATACTAAGTGGTTCAAGGCAGTCACTAGAAGGTTGTAAACGTAGCTTTTGTGTTCGCTGGCAATCATGAGTTGGATGTATCACGGTAACTGGTGCTCCTCTTTTCACACAAGCATAGAATAATATGAAAACATTCTGGTAGACGAAATTTTATTTTCAAATCCTTATCATAATACCTATTGTAATCAAATGTATACTGCTAATTATTTCCATTTGTTTAATATTAAGGTATTGAATTTATAAAGTCAAACTACATCAGTACTTTCCCTAAATCTCCATAAGTTTTAATGGCAGAAAATGACATAATATGTTGAAGTTTACTGGCTGTATCCATATTCTGAACACCATTTAAACTCGTTGAGAAAACGGATAAAAATACTTTAGAATAATGAGCATAATGTTCATTAACACACGACTGAGTCATAAGTTGTTTTGTAAGTTACATCGTTACGACTTATCACGAAATAGAGGAAAATAACACCAAATACTCCAAGTACACATTCGGATTCATGAACTAATTTGAGTTGAAATGAACTAATTAACATGACATTACTGATGTGTGTGCGCAACTTTGTAAATAATCGGTGTTATTAAAGTAAAACAAGTATCCTCTAATGCTTTTAAATTTAGTTCAGAATTCCATCAGAGAAAGTGACACAACAGAAAAAAAGAATGTCAATTGTCTAAAACCATAATCAATAAACTTGATCACAGTGCATGATTTTATTATCTCAGAGAACAAAACTCAAACTTAATCATCCACCTGAGCTACGAATCTTCACCATATCAAAGTACCTAATTTAAATGTTGTGTACAGTTCTGTTTATACAAAACTAATATTTAATACATATCCAGTACAAATATACTATAGGGCAATGTTGTCACCTCCTGGAAATGTAATCTTTTGACTATTTAAATCTGACAATACAAAAACGATTTTAAGGTGATAGATGAAAACCAGTGCATGGTTTGAATTATTTTTTCTGGTAAGCAACAACTGCCAACTAATTTCAAAGTGAGAATCTTCAATACGAACGTCAAGACAGTCCTATTGTACGGAGCTGAAACGTGAGGAACTATTACATCCATTGTCAAGAAGGTACAAGTATTTATAAACAGTTTTCTATCAAAATACTCAACATTCACTGGCCCGATACTATCAGCAACAGCGTTTTACAGCAGAGAACAAACCAGCATCCAGATGAGGAGGAAATTAGGAAAAGACTTTGGAAGTGGATAGGGCATACATTGAGGAAATCACCAAACTGCATCACGAGGCGATCCCTAACTTGGAATCCGGAAAGGAAGTGAAAAAGAGGAAAGCCAAAGAACACATTACACCGGGAGATTGAAGCAGATATGAAAAGGATAGTACACCACGACGACTAATTTTAATAACGACAATTAACCGTATATACATTTAAAATAATTTTTGTACATTTATATTACTTCTGGTTCGAGAACACAACTGATATTTCTTTTATATAGTTGAAATCATGTATCAATTGAAGCTAGACCACCATGGAAAACC
>NC_031495.1:58742132-58783666 GCF_000237925.1 Schistosoma mansoni
AACCCTTTAAGTGTATGTTTTAATCTGTCCGTAACCCAGGGTCGTCTACCAAAAGACTGGAAGAACGCCATAGTAAGTCCAGTCTTCAAAACAGGTACAAAACATAAGCTTGAGAATTACCGACCAATTAGCCTAACTAGTGTGGTTGTTAAAATCTTAGAAAAGATTATTCGGAAGGAACTGTTAAAGTATCTCGATGAAAACCGGATCCTCTCCGAAAAGCAGCATGGTTTTAGAACAGGTTACTCTTGTCTCACAAACTTATTAGTCGCTCGTGAAAGCTGGTGCGCTCTTAAGGACCAAAAATTACCTCGCAAGGTGGGACCGTTGATGTGCACTGCTGAGGAGTCCCACAATAGGACGAAACGGCCGTCCAGTATTTCCAGGTTTTCCATGGTGGTCTAGCTTCAATTGACACATGATTTCAACCATATAAAAATTACTAAAATCTCCGCAAAACCCTCTCTGATAATATTTCTTTTGTTAAACCTATTTTTGTATATAAATGAATCGGAAACAAATTATAATTTATAATGTCTAATCATAAAACACAACAAATGGAGTAGTTGAATGTATTTTACTATAAGAATATTAAAATAAATACATTTTCAAACTATTCTCTATTAATAAATGTGGATATAGGATTTGTGTTGGTTCCTGTCCCGTGTACTAGTAATTTTATAATTAGTCACTCTTATCAAATACCAATACCAAACAGAGGGATATACAAAAAGCAATCGTTGCTTAGTGTGATAATACACACTCATAAGGAAAATGTTAACAAAAGGAATTCATTAAAACATTCGGTGTAACAGAAAGAATTCATGCTATGAAATTTCAAGATAGTGTAGCGAACTACTTTTCCCTAATGTTTGTGGCCAGTGTATTCTTTCTTGTTAACTAATTGAAAAAATTTTTTATCAGAAAAGCCTAAATGTTGAATCGTATCCACGCACATCGAGATGTGAATAACCATAGTATAAACCTGTGGATTCTCTTTACTAAGGTCTCTGAGATTGAAACAAAACAGTCTTCTGATATTCTCCAAAAATTACATTCATTAAGTTGACCTTATCCTTTGTTAAAATGATCTTAATTTCAAGTATGTATATAATGAACAAATTAACATCAATTTTAAAACTAAGTTTACTTTAAATTCATTTAGTATTGTTTGTTGGAATCTTCCCATTGATGTGTTAGGACTGCAACTGGTCAGTCTCTAATTGGCATATGTGCATACTGTGCGTATTGCCCCGATATAGTCCCAAGTAGGACGAAACGCGCGTCCTGGATTCCACTGCTAGTCACTATCCATCTTTGCTCATAAGTTTACTTTATTTGAAAATAAAGTACGTAAATTTCATTCATAAAAAAGTATCTTTATAACTATAGACAATCATAGTCTATCTCAAACAAACTTGTACTTTTAACCGAATTCAGAGTTTACACAAGACATGAACGGTAAAAGCTAAATAAACATGAATATCTTAATAGAATGAAATAAGCTGTTCAAAAGCTGTTACCAGAATTATATGATATATATTTACACAATATTTTCGTGGTTTTCGTATTAAAGTTGCTTAGGGTGAAGAATTCGGTTTTTTAAAGTCCTATTTGTGTGATAGTTCAAGCTCATACCATTTGTGTTTTAAAGTAGACTGTATGTACACTAAACCTACTTTGGTAATGTAAAGTGATGTGATTCATACTATCTTTTCAACATAATCTGTCATTTTTATCTTCCATTCCGTCTAGTTTTAACCTTATTTTTTATATATTAATATCATAATAAGTAAATAAGTGATCAGGTTATTCGAAATGCATTACGCTTATAAAATACATAGTCTCAATAAACTTCTTTCCATTAAATGATTGAAAACTTACTCATAATCAGATCATAATACAGATAAGATTATTTCTAAAGATTTTT
The DNA here is from genome assembly GCF_000237925.1 of Schistosoma mansoni. Taxonomy (NCBI): domain Eukaryota; kingdom Metazoa; phylum Platyhelminthes; class Trematoda; order Strigeidida; family Schistosomatidae; genus Schistosoma; species Schistosoma mansoni. The sequence goes on from NC_031495.1 coordinate 58,744,063, forward strand.
ATTCAAGAAACAATACGAAAATAGGTACTAAAGACTTTGTGAACAATACAGTGGTTTATACCACCCGAAGAAAGAAAATATGTTCTTTCATGGTTAGTGAACACGCAAAACAAATCCAATTATCTTTTGAAATATAAATGAGTAGTTTTTATTATATTTCATTTTTATGTATAAAGGCTTTGTCTAATTAGAATTATATGGATTTTTATTCATCTAAGCTTCAGATATCTGTTGTATATCTTCATTATCTCACAATAACTTTAGTCGTTGGAGTTTCAATAATTATAGTAATGAGTAATCCATTGATACACAACAGACATTAAACCTTAGAATTGTCATAGTCAAGAATACCTCAATACCGTTTTCTTGTTTAGTAAAATTTCATTTCTTCTCATGAAATGAAGTGGCATTTATTTTTCCATTTATAAGTATAACAATTTTGTATTTACAATTTATTCTATTCACAGATAATCACTGATTAGGTTTACGCGATAACAAAACTTTGTGACAATATCTTCCAATCATTTATTTGTCACTTTTTAGTCTCAGAAGAAGAGGCTTTAATTTTCTCCACATAAGTGTCAATATTTCTTCAAATAGAATAAGGCATTAGATGATTTTTTTCATGATGATCTTATCTACAGGACATTACATGTTATCAAAACATTTTTAAGTTAGAAAAAACAACCACTTCACCTAAATTATAGAAGTAATGATATTCTAGGTAAGTTATGTAATCAAACGATTACTTAATAAGATTACTAGGTGATCTATATGGATTATCTATATCGATTTTATCTTTTAGATATAATCAGTATTGCTAAGCAACATCTTATTTAAAAATAAAAAAGTATTATTTTAAACCAAATAAAGGCGAAAAAAAGATGTAATAATGTCAATGTCAAGAAAAGAGTTCATATCAAAAACCAAATAGATGATTAACATATTTTCAATGAAATACATTTTTTTTATGAATCAACTATGAAATAATCATCTTTTTCATGATAGTTTAGTTATCATACGATCAAATTATATTTACACTATGACCATTACAAACTATAGATATCTAAGCAAAGATGGATATATATCGAGGCAATACGCAGAGTATGCACATACGCCAATTAGAGACTGACTAGTTGCAGTCCTAACACATCGATGGGAAGATTCAAACAAACAATACTAAATGAATTTATAGATATCTAATATTGAAAATGAATTTATTTCTATCACTAAGATATCAGTCTTCAAATTGTATTTTAATGACATGAATATATAGAATATTTGATTATGGAATCATTTCACAAGGTCATCTGAAATAATCAATTGGTTATGTCATACGTCATTTTGTCATTCTGGAATAACTTACAGTTTATCATTATTACATAATTAAGATTTAGATGTAAATAATTGTTAACTTGGGTTCGGTGATATAGTGGTTATCATGTCTGCTTTACACGCAGAAGGTCCCCGGTTCGAACCGTGGTCGAACTCTAATTGTTAACTTAAAGATTTAAATAAAACAACCATCTAATTAATATAAATAACTAACCTTATTTTTGTTTTAATTCCAATGAATTTGATGAACTACAATTCAATGTATAATGATAGAAATTTTTGAAGAAAAAATACATTTAAAAAGATACTAGATAGTGTATGTTTAATATTTAATATTCCATTTGAATATTATGCAATCAAAAACTGAAAACACATATTTCTGGTACTATTTTGGATATTGTCTTTTGTATGAAAATCACTTTTAATTAGTGGTTTCTAGTTACTTTATTAAAGTTATACAATAATCAGTGACTGATTAAACAAATTATTATTCTTCCTTATACTAGCCAATCATATTTTGTAAGTAGATCTCATTAGCTCATATATATTTTTTCTTTTCTGACAATTGATTGGATAGTTTGGATGATGTGTTTTGTTTTGATATAGTCAACTTGTTAAATCTAAAGCACTCTGAACTCTTATGACTAAGTTTGTCAATTGTGTGTCTTTTATTCATATGAGATTGTATAAATAGTTACCATGGCAACGTGATTATAATTGGTTCTCTTGAATGTTCGATTTGAAATATGAATTTCATTTCTGATACATTTTAATATTAATAATAATATTGACTAGATAACTGATGATGCATCTTTCCCAGCTTTTTAAACATAAATAATGTTGTGAAATTCAATTAGTCTTTTACTCAATTAACTCATTTTCAATCTGCTCTTAAGTTGAGATTATGTCCAAATTTTAGGCTTCAATTATTTTGTATCGGGTTTAAAAGTATAAATGCAGCTTGTGAGATAATCCTTGAAGTAGGTAGAACTGTTTTCTCTTTTATTTCAAAAGATAAGTTTCTGGGTTTTGGAATTACGATTGCTATTATTTAACTTATGCTAATAACCTAGGAAATCCAATATAATATTGCTGACTCACCACCATATGAGTACTTAATCTGCATCATCTCACTTCGAATTCGCATTATTGTCCTCTATAACCTACTCTAGAATGGTTAACACAGTTTACTGGTTTACAAGCACGTTGGGAGAACAAATGGAATTTTACTGAACAGTTTTTTAATGTGATGACTACAGAATTATACAAAGTGATCATGCCTGCATGGCTCGGCCCATGCATTCTCGAGGGTGTTCATGTTTCGATCTTCTTTGACCTTCAAAACTTTTCACTTACTGTTCAACGTCCAAAAGCAGAAATTATGAGGTATAGTATACTCAATTTGAAGGGTTCAGGATTGTTCCACTGTCACTACAAGCTCGTAATTGATCACGAATATAGAAATTACTTCTCATTATTGAGTCTGGAAAATTATCCAAGAAACAAATTTCATTCGCATCAAGAAACTGTTCAAAACTACAGCAACGACTCAGGGAATTTTTTTGAAATTGATATCACTATATACAAATTTTAAGTCTCTGTATTGTAGTGCAAATTATATGCCTAAATTATAATTTAATATCTTTAACTGATATTAATGATCTAACAACGTACATTCATAAATGACTTCTAAGTAAAGTGTTTTGTTGCTATGATCAAACCTTTCCGTTATCATACATTTAAAATAAGCAATAAGATTAATTAGCCCGTTGTAGAAAACCAAACATCGATGTTACTGATCTTGATTGTAACCGCTACTAATGCAAGAAAGAAAATCTGAAATTATCCATACATGATAATCACATCAAAATTACCATTGCTTTGGAAAGATATAGTGACTTTTGATTGTTGACCCCAAGAATCTGTAAAGAACCTACCAACATATAAACGAGAATATGAATTCTAGAATACTTATCTGATTTCTAAAAACTTGTCTATAAATTTAATTGGAAGTCGGAATAAATTCCGGTTTGAATGACTTATAATAGCCATTTTAACAAAAATCTACAATTACCTATCTTCTTTTCAATATTCTATTATGTTAATTAGGTTGATACGAGAGTTTACTAACAGTATTCTACCATGACTTTTAATCAGTATCATTTTATAGCTTGAAGCTGTAGTGACCGGCCAGTCTCGATAAGAACACGATTGGAATAACGGAAACAATTATTATTATTGTAACCAAATGTACCAGAGATTGTTTTACTGTATTTGTTTAACTGTATCAGTTTCACTTCTTGTTCCGCTATCCGCCTTGTTTGGTTCGAGCTTGCTCACGCACTGCTTATTCGCTTGTACTTTTTGGCACGTCTCGGTATTATTTCGATACCACGAGATCGCCAATAAATATACTTGATCTGGACTAGTAAAGCCTTCTGATTTACGGGCTATCAAGGGAACCAAGTCGTTTTTGGACGCGTAATCGAATAGTAGTGGTGATCATAGTCCGTCCACGACTCGACATCCACTACAACTGGTGAGCCGTATTTGGAACACGCAATACAGCTGGTAACCCAATCCATCGAGCACAAGTCAAACGTGGCCAATTCTCCAAACCAGATCAATCCGGTGAGTCTATTTATCTATCCACATCTGTTGCATATATTCGTATTGATATTTTTCAATATATAATATTTTGGCAACTTAATATGGTAGATAACGATAAGAATAACATAAATATGATAGACTCCGAGATACAGGTTATCAGTTTTCGACCGGTTCCTTTCATCCCTCATGATCCAGAAGTCTGGTTCGCGGCACTGGAATCTCAATTTGAGATCCGCCGCATAACCAATCAAAGGCAGAAGTACGCCTACGCTTTGGAATCATTGCCCGGGGATCACCTAACCGCTGTCCGTGAGGTTGTCCTCAATCCGAACGTTCCAAACGTTTATGACCGTCTTAAGGATGCCATCCTTCGACATTTCCTCCCATCAAGAGAGGAACGATTGAGGACACTATTAGCACGTCACCCTATGGGTGATGCTAAGCCGAGCCACCACCTCACGCGCCTGCAATCCCTTGCAGGAAACATGACAGCTGACTCTGAGATAGTCAAAGAGTTGTGGCTCGAAGCCTTACCAGTCAGTATCCAGCCAACCCTTACGGCTCTGCTCGAGGACACCCCGCTCAACAAGGTGGCCCTCATAGCAGATAAGATTCTAGCACGAGTTAACACCAAAGACGACTATTTGGTTGCTAGTACTTCCCATTCTAACGTTGATCTCGATGCTAGACGACCTCCGGCTCATGGGGATAGGGACAGATGTATCCATACTCGTCTCAGTTTCCGAGACCGCGCAAATGTGCCAGCCCCCTACGTCCCCCGACCCAGGTCACAATCTCGAAAAGCCGTAACGACTCGCCCCAAGCGGGCATCTTCCAAGCCACGCCAGAAGGCGGTTTCGGAAGCGAGTCCAGGTTGGTGCTGGTTTCACCGTGCTTTCGGAGCCGGTGCCCGTCATTGTCGAGCTCCCTGCTCATACAAGGCGGGAAACTCCTCAGCCGGCGAGTAAATGCGGCCGTACTCGCCGGCACTTCACCTCAGGTTGGCCGTTTATTTTACGTGCACGATTATCGCACCAACGCTAGGTACCTTGTGGATACGGGTGCCCAAGTTTCTGTCGTACCTATCGGTAACAGTAAGTCTCAAGCCACTATGCTTCGACTACGCGCTGCGAATGGCTCAGTCATTCCCACCTATGGTACACGACAACTTACGGTCAACCTGAGCAACCGACGACAGTATCTGTGGACGTTCATCATTGCCGATGTTCCCACAGCTATACTCGGTATCGATTTCCTACAGCACTATGAATTGCTAGTCGATTCACGTAGGCTGCAGCTAATTGATACTTCGTCGAACAGCAACTTTATGGGCTCTAAAGCCCACACAAACGCGTACCGAATCACAGGTGTATTTCATCCGCGTGACGATTTATTCCACGCTTTATTTCAGAAATTCCCCAAATTAACTAAACCCCTCGAGGAGACTCCATCGGTGACCAATCGTGTGGTACACCACATAGTCACCCGCGGACCACCAGTCACGGCAAGACCTCGCCGACTGGCACCGGACAAATTAGCTTTCGCTAAACGTGAGTTTGACAATTTACTAGCTACTGGTATTATTCGTCCTTCTCACAGTCCTTGGGCCTCACCTCTCCACATGGTTCGAAAAAAGGATGGGGTTAGTTGGAGACCATGCGGAGACTACCGAGCGTTAAACACAGCTACACGTTTCGATAGCTATCCCATCCCCCACATACATGACATCACGGCATCACTCAAGGGCACGACAATTTTTTCCAAGATCGATCTGATACGAGCATATCATCAGATCCCAGTCGCTCTTGAAGATATAGAGAAAACTGCTATCACGACTCCTTTCGGTTTATTTGAGTTCCTACGAATGCCATTTGGATTACGGAATGCTGCTCAAACTTTCCAAAGGTTTATCGATAGCATTGTACGAGACCTAGATTTTGTTCACGTCTATATTGATGACCTGCTAATCGCATCATCAAACGTAGATGAACATTATCAACACCTGACGCTACTATTCCAGCGCCTTTCGGATAATGGAATAATAGTCAACCCCGACAAGTGTGAACTCGGGAAGAAGGAAATAAAATTCTTAGGTCATGTTATTAAGCATGAGGGTATTCTACCTTGTGAGGATAAAGTACGTACTATAAAGGAGTACACTGTACCGTCCACACTCAAGGAACTGAAGGCATTTCTCGGTTTGGTCAACTTCTACCGACGCTTCATTTCGCACGCGGCAGAACAGTTACGACCGTTAACCGATTTACTTCGCGGTAATCCACGCAAACTGGAATGGAACGACGCCGCACGTACTGCATTTTCAGATATCAAAACGGCCCTAGCTCAAGCCACACTTCTCGTGCATCCTGACCCATCAGCCACGCTTAGTATAGCGGTTGATGCATCGGATTTCGCCATAGGAGCCGTTATGCAACAGAATATCTCCGGTAGTTGGCAGCCCCTCGAATTTTTCTCACGACGCCTCACTCCCACGGAGACGAGATATAGCGCTTTTGGTCGCGAACTGCTAGCAGCCTACTGCGCCATCAAACATTTCCGGCACGCTGTAGAAGGTCGTAAGTTCATCTTATTCACCGACCATAAGCCCTTAACGTATGCTCTGCATACCAAGTCTGACCGCTACTCACCACGAGAGTGCAGACATTTGGACTATATCTCCCAGTTCACGACAGACCTTCGTCACGTCAAAGGCGAGTCGAACTGTGTTGCTGATGCTTTATCACGTATCCAACTTAATGCAGTTACTTTGCCAATGCTTGACCTACCTGCTATAGCCGCCGCCCAAGCAAACGATACTTCATGCACGGAAGCACAACAGTCTACGTCCCTTCAGTGCCGGGAAGTACCCCTAGCTACTAGCTCAGGTACTATCCTATGCGATACTTCCACGGGCCTCCCTCGACCCATCGTACCCTCCGCTTATCGCCGTCTCGTCTTTGATGCCCTTCATGGTCTATCTCATCCTGGTATCGCAGCCACCCTACGCCTCATAGCTGCACGATACGTCTGGCCGTCAATGAATAAAGATGTCCGTATGTGGGTAAAACAATGTTTACAATGTCAACGATCAAAAGTGCACAGGCACGTAGCTGCCCCTATTGGCACTTTCGCTACGCCTGATGCTCGCTTCGATCACGTTCACATAGACATTGTAGGACCATTACCACCATCGCACGGGTATGATCACATACTCACATGCATTGATCGTTTCACAAGATGGCCCGAAGCTATTCCCATCACGTCTATTACGGCGGAGACAGTTGCTCACCGCTTCGTAGAACGATGGATAGCTATGTACGGTTGTCCCTCGACTGTCACGACTGACCGAGGACAACAATTTGAGTCCGCATTATTCTCCTCACTAACACGGCTGCTTGGTACGGAACGCATACGCACTACCGCCTACCATCCAGCATCAAACGGTTTAGTTGAACGGTTTCATCGCCAACTTAAAAGTGCTCTTCGAGCACACGAAAACAACAATTGGTACGAAACCCTTCCGCTCGTCCTCCTGGGAATCAGAACGAGTCTAAAGGCAGATATTCAATGTTCCGCCGCTGAACTTGTTTACGGCACGACATTGCGTCTGCCTGGGGAATTTTTCACACCATGGAGCAGCACTAAGTTCGGCGAATCAGACTACGTCCAACGACTGTCTGCATTCATGCGAACACTGACTCCGGTGTCAACTCGTATACAACATCGACAGGTCGCTCTCCCTCGAGAGTTATCTACCTGTTCACATGTTTTCATACGAGTAGATTCGGTACGCAAACCTCTACAACAGCCTTACGAGGGCCCTTTTCACGTGATTTCCCGTCACGAAAAGACCTTCAAGGTTGATCGACGTGGCCGCATCGAAACAGTCAGCATTGATCGTCTCAAGCCAGCACACGTCGATGACAGTGCTATACCTGATAAGCCGAGACCCAATGTTAGACCCATCAGAGCTTCTAGCGGGATTTCTACATCTACTTCGGATCCCACGCTAGATGCACCTAAGACCTCATTCTCACGTCCCAGTCAACAGCACGTGTCATCTGCCCCGTCTACGGACGAGACTTCCGTCTCACGTCCAGACCTGCAGACCACACCGCCCTTGACTGCGGATGAGATTGCAGGCTCACGAGGTTCGAACGAGACTACCGTCTCACGTTCTGGTCGCCGAGTACGCTTACCCGTACGCTTTCTCGACTAACCTCATAACCAACTACGGATACAGTATAGGAATCTGCCCCTATACTACAAGAAAGCTACACTTTTCTCTTTTTCTATCATTTTTTTTGTTTACCCCGAGCCTACGCCTCCGACCATCGCTGTTACGGTATCGTCGACTTCAGTCAACTTTCGCGAAAGCTGGCCTGATCACCCACGCTATAGTCAACGCACTCAGTCGATCTCTCTGGCTCCAAATACGTATGATATACATTTGGTCCCGAACATGGTTATCCTGGTCGCATCTGGTTCCTTGGCTCAATCTGGTTTCGTCCTACGTCTGCAGCGTTTCTGGTCCGGACCTCTACGAACGCAACCTTCAGATTCTGGATACAAACCACTCTGGTGTAGCATGCTAATCCAAGCAATCAATACAGCACGTTCCTTCTGGTACCGTTCTACGTCAAAGACTTTTGGTGGCAACTCGAGGATCAATGATCACTCCCTGTTCTGCCAACGTTTTCGTCCTACAATTGCACGTTTCGCGATCAGTCCCACGAATGAAACCGCTACGTATCGAAAGTGTAAATCCTTTCTAGCGGGGGGCTCCTGTAGTGACCGGCCAGTCTCGATAAGAACACGATTGGAATAACGGAAACAATTATTATTATTGTAACCAAATGTACCAGAGATTGTTTTACTGTATTTGTTTAACTGTATCAGTTTCACTTCTTGTTCCGCTATCCGCCTTGTTTGGTTCGAGCTTGCTCACGCACTGCTTATTCGCTTGTACTTTTTGGCACGTCTCGGTATTATTTCGATACCACGAGATCGCCAATAAATATACTTGATCTGGACTAGTAAAGCCTTCTGATTTACGGGCTATCAAGGGAACCAAGTCGTTTTTGGACGCGTAATCGAATAGTAGTGGTGATCATAGTCCGTCCACGACTCGACATCCACTACAAAGCTATCAGTCGTACAGCGGTAACTATGATGACCTCAGATTCCTGTGTACATTATATTTACTATGATCTGATGAAATGTAAATGTTTGTGCTCCACGTGACTACAAAGTAACTTGAAAAGAATGGCATGTTTTGTTTCCATAATGTTTTTAAACAATAATTTCATCTTTAAAATATCTCTACAGATTTATTCAAGAGTTTCGTACACCAATTACAGTTTAAAAATTTGCTCATCACTATGGGATTATTAACTGTTGAATTTCAGTGAAATCACGAACCCATCTACGACTTTGCTCCACTAGTCAAGGATTCTTGCAAAAGGTCTGTGTCGAATGTAAGGCAGGTACCCACCGAAGACAGTGGAAGATGGATGTGCAATATGGTGAATTGTTTAAAGTTGGACTTGTGAACCACTGGATCCCAGGTTAGTGATATAGAGGTGAAGCGTTCGCACGGGATCGACTATCTTGGGTTAGACTGCCGGGCTCGGGGTCGTGTGTACGCACTTCCAAGGGCTCCTGTACTAAGATGAAACGATTACCTAGTTTCCTCTCCTTCTTAATGGTTTTTTAACTTAACATGATTCATGATTTCAGGGAAGTCATCAATCTACTGTTAACAGAGTTACGTTTTGATCATACGTTGTCACGTCGATTTCGAATGCCTTATCGCTGATTATGAATATCAACAAAGTAAGAAAACAAAATATGGATATAAATCTTCAAGATACCTTCAGTAGACCTTGGTGAATTCAAATGCGAAAAACATTTCTTGATGTAAAAGTTAAAATCCTTCACTATTAGTACTGAAGAAACGAACTCGTAGACTGAGCAGACTTTATCAAGAATAGTGAATTATAGATTTTTCACTATAACATTTCAGGAACTTTATGTTTTTTAAATACTGCATACAATGGGTGATACTAACTGAAAGACATCTGCCATCATATTGTATAGAATAAAACTTGTATTTGAATTTAATATAGTACTGTTGCGCAGCTTGATAAGTTGAAAGAAATGCAACTGTCGGCAACCGAGCTGTAGACACCCTGTGGAAAGCGGTATGCAGCTAGATGAGCGCAAAGGATGGTACTATAGTTTGGAGTCAGACTTTCGGTAGTAACGACTCATGTTCTCTAAATGCAACTTATGTTCATTCACCGCATTTGTACTCAGAAGTCGTCGTTCATCTTTTTTTCAACGACGACCTAAATTGAACCTCAGAAAAAACGCAATTTAATCAAGAAGTATTAGACGAGCACGAACGAATGTTTTTCACTTGGAATTCAAAATCAAACAGTCATCAATACAAGGTAATCATTGATTCATTCAAACACCACAATATCATGGACTGGCGCATGCGGTGATGGTCTCACTAACTTCTCTGTACGCACTCTTACCAATATATTTCCACAATAATGTCATTTGTGTTATACGGTTTTCAAAGCAGTCATAGTACTACAATACGTAGAAGGGGTAATCTACGTTAGATGCTGACCGCGAGATGTGACTTTGAAGTTAGCTGGTTCATCATACCGTTTCCGTCTAACTGGAGCAGGCCTCTAATCATTCGACAGACATCATCAACGCTGATGGTCTACAAAGCCTTGTATTTTGGGGGAAGTAGTCTTATTGCCAAGTATTAATACGCACCCAAATGATTCACATTAGCTTTAGAATTGACCTTAATAACTCAAAAGACATTTGACGGTTGAGTCATCTTTAGCATGATAATAACCCTATTCTTTTCCTAGGGATGGCGACGTTCATCATGCATACATGTCTTATTTTATTTTCCTGTTTTTCTGCGCCCACGACCTTGTGTGTGCATGTGTGGCTGACACTCTCTAACTGATCCAATGCCTGTCTTTTTGCCATGCCTCGAATTATCAGTCTTCGGCTATATTGATGCTTGAAACGAGTAATACATGTTTTGGCATGTTTGCTTTTAACGATCTAATTCCTTGTTTCCTTTCTCTTACTGTCTTTCTGTGATAACTAGTGCATGAGATTGTTGTGGCTTTACTTCACTAATCGTTCATCCCGCTAACCGTTATAATATAAATTTCAACGGTGTTTGAAATCATAAGGCAAGGTGAAGTGACAACTACAGTTTATGATCGTATAGCGCAGATCACAAAGTTATAAGCACATCAAACGAATTTGGTGCAGAAGGGCAAATAATTATATGCGAGCAGTTACATAGGCAACCTTATAGTCAAATTGTATAAGGGCGAAGCAAGGCAAAGCTAATAATAGGATTTCAGTACGTATATATATGGGGAAGAGGATGGGTCATCGAGTGAAATTTAAGCAATCAACATTTTAGCTAGAGTCTATCATATGCTCTAGTGATTATAACGGTACAAAGAAATATGCGAATCGGTACTGTTCGAATAATATTGTCTGTTAAGTTAGTAAAAGGGCTTAACCAATATTACCCATAGTCGAAATTGGTTGTAGGGTAGTTGCTATAAAATAAACGTATCACAACTACATTCTCTTATCTGAATTACTGTAATCCACTTTTCTCCAATGTGAATCAGGTCAATAATTAAATAATAGGGTAGATAGCATACGTATTTCGCTAACATAATCACGCGATCAAATTGGAGTCAGATCATCGGGCCACTGGAGCACTAAAAGTTTGTACAAGGTCTGTCAGAAATAAAACTCAAGAAAGTGATTCCTTCTGTGCTCTTCCATCCCGGTGGCAGCAGTCGGGAAACATCTAAAATATCTATGTGTGAGGCTCAATCCGCATGTAATACGAAAAGCAGCAACCTGATTATCAATGTCATCAACAACCATCCAGGTTCTCTCGTTGTGTGCAACGCTACTGTATTTCCTCTCCAGTGAAAGCTGAAGAATGGATGCAAACCAAAAATGAAAAACGTCCTAGTGTCATTAAACAAAAGTCATTCTCTCCAATAGTAGTTGAGAAATAGAAAGCTGTTAATAGCGACAGGTTACTCGTCTGTGAAAGAGTCAAGTAGCATAAGAGTTCGAAACCAAGAACTCGCTTTGAGCATAATATTGGGTTGATAAACGATCCAATTATCCAGGCAATGTTCCAAGATATCTGTGGGGTCACTTTACTGAAGGTTCACAGACTAGATAGCCAAATGAACTTTCAAAAAATCAAACTGGACTGACAAAAGCGATGTTTATATTTCTTATTAAAAGGGACATAATACTACAGAAATCACATGAACTTCATTTCAGAAATTTCACATTTTTAACACCCGATAGAACTTATATGAGTAAAGGTGGAGGATCAACTTTATTCGTTCCTTTTATCCTTATCGATAACATACCCCATGCATGCAAAACATGAGGACTGGTTATTTGAAGCTTGAAATCCAAGGGACGAAATATGTTGGTAGTCTGGCTTAATCGTAATCCAAACTGTGTGGTGAGTCAGGTCTTCCCAGATGGATTAAACACTTGTTCTTAAAATGGTATATGTTTGGTCTCAGGAGACTTTGATTTACTTGTGATAGGCTCGAAAACCTGAGGAGTGAGTTGTCAGGAATTTCTTTCGAACAAAAACCAGTCGACGCGTTTATTTCGTATGCCTTAATGACACACATGAAATAAACAAATAGGTACACTCCGGAATACAAATCACTTGTATTGATTCATCATAAGAATGATGTCACAGACGTTAATTATATGCCACCTCTGTGTGAGAACGACCGTGAAGTTCTAGCCATTTATTTCCATATCTTTGTCAACAACGATGTATCAGCTCAACCTGGACCAAAAGTTTGGAAATTATTCATTCAGCATTCTCAGTAATCAGACAATAGGATCAGAATACTTAATTGAAACGATTTGGGATGTATTTAGTAATTTTTGCATAAAACTGCAGTACTGTTTGTTCCTTAAACTACGATAAATATTTTAAAAAGCTCTACACTATGGTTCAGTAAGGAATCTCACACACTTCCCTGTACAAAAACAAATGTGGGAGAGATTTTGGTTACATGGTACTGCAAGATAAAATCTCAATATCAGAAAGCTGTAAATATTTGTGCCTTGATTCCATTCAAGTCTAGAAAATTGATTGCAGTAAAGCTTGTTATTGAGTTCATACAATACCATAAACGACTATATTCGTATCATAAACAATGGGACCAGTAGGAGGAGCAGAATCTCAGCATTGTGGAAAGACAGTAGTACTGCAGAGCACCGACGTAGATGATCTGCGTTGGACTGTTGAGGGTTCGCTCGAGTTAGACGGAAGTGGTGTGACTAACCAGTATACGTCGAAGTCACACACCACGATTAGTATCTAACGTGGATCACCTTTTCTTCGTATCCAGGTACTAAAGCTGCTTTGATGACATCACAACACAGACGACATTACTACAGAAATATATTGCTAAGAGTAGGTACAAGGAACAGAGTGTAAACACCACCTCGTGGGCCAGTCTATGGCGTGCAGTTGACTGATGTACATAAACCTTGACGGAGATCGATGAGCTGCCCAATATTCAGTGACTGGACTTCTGAAATGACATGGCTAGGACCCAGTGACATTTCATCGACCCTACAGCACTACGTCGTTAGCAAAAGATAGTTAAGTTAAAGCTCAGGTTATAATCTACCTCTCATCCAGAGTAAATCACCAAAAGACTCGAAGAAGGCCGTAGTAAGTCCTGTCTTCGAAACGGGTATGAGACATGCCTGAAAGCTATCGACCTGTGAGCCTATGCAGTTGGTTGTATAAGTTTTAGAAAAGATTATTCAGAAGAATTTTCTAGGTATTTAGACGAAAACCTGATTCGTACTGAAAATCACCACGGCCTTAGAACAAGTTATGCACACTTCACAAACATATTAATAGGACAAGAAAGTTGATGCGCGTTTTGTGCTGGTATGTACCCCTTGTTCTACTGATAGAAGAAACCAGAGTTGTAGTGAATAAGCCTTTATTGGGATCGTAGGATAGCACACAGTGGAGCGCGAAGTTACATTTTCAAGCACACAAAACTTTTCAGTATTCCATATCAGATAATAGGAAACATAATACCTATACAAACTAAGGAAGTGAATGAATACTTGAGCTCTATTGTTTTGACACACACTTAGATGCTTGAGGTCAATTTTTAACTAATCAACCTAAGTTTTTACACTTTCTTAATGATCTAACGTTACCTATATATATAGCCTCCATTGACTTCAGTAAAACGTTTTACCACGTTCCGTACAACAGGCTGCTAAGTTATGTGTTACTATGATTGTAGAGAACTTATTTATGTGAACTAAAACGTCCCTATAAAAGTGTGAGTAAATAATAAGGGCGAACTCGTAGCCATCTAGCTGGAGAGCTGTGCTTAGAGGAATTCCTCAAAACACAAAGCTATCAGTGTCCAGCATGTCTTCGTTTCGCTATGATAGAGAAATAGGAAGGGGGTGGAGAAGCCTTGTACTTACGATCTTATTTAATAGAACATCAAGTGTACATTCAAGGGTTTATCAGTCCTCATAGATCTCTGTGGTGCTCAATAAAACTGTTTAACATCTTCAGGTGTCTAGTACGAGTCATCTACAGGAAGCCCACCTTTGTCTGCTTACAAACGAAGAATTCCCAATTAACAACCTCTCAATCCTGGCTCCTCTGAGTAGTAATGATCATGCCATCATAGTCTTCAACCCTTTCAGCAAAACTGATCTAAGACATCTTACCAGCAACAGGCGCTGGGATTTCAAGAACCATTTCTAGAACCATTTGAAACCAGCCACGGAAGCTCGGTAAATGAATACTGCCTCCATTCCGTTCATAACTGGCGTAATCATTTCCATTAGCCTAAAATTCGATGTGTTGAAATGGTATCACATCTTTAGCTAGCGGTTATTTGTTTCAATACATCAATTTAGGTTTCGCAGTAGAAACTAATGTTGACTAAAATTGCTGGGATGAAAGAAATTAGAAGCATTGCACTATTCGTTTCTTATTTTCAATTTCAGACTGTCTTAACTTCATGCTCGTGTTAGTTATAATTGTTTTCAATTGCCTCAGTTATTAAATGTAACTTCATCTATTTTCTTGTTCAGTCGTCGGTTTACTTTCCCTCTTTCAGATAATCTCACTTACTGACCTTAACAATCAACCAGCACGCAAAGTATCTTCAAGCTAGAAGCAAATTCGCCAAAAACTGAGCGTTACAGAGAATGGATTGTAAGACAAGTTGATACGATTGATCTCATATACTGTAGTTGATTCTGATGTAGAGTCCATAACACTTATTGAGTGTGCTACTTGTGGCCGACATTTTCGGGAAGACATAATTGTAAGTTTGGCATTATTGGTAACTTCACAATTAATCGCATTTTGATTCACATCTTCAAACCGACTCATTACACTTGCCGAATTTTGTGATTGTGACCAATCATTTAAAAGATTGGGATTGTATACGTACTTTAAGTGATCGAGTTTGATTGCACAAGGTGATTGTGATCAAAAGTGAACAACAAAATACTTATCTTTACTGGACTCGTATACATTCTTGTGACTTATCACGTTGATATAACATGTAGAAAAAGTCGGATACTAGCTGAATTGTTTATCTGTAGTTTTCGTTGATGTGATTTAGATGAACTAGATCTGCCCGATCTCCCTATTTTGGGGAAGTCGCCATAGAAAAATTTTGAGAAATGGCACAAAAACCCCGAAATTTCCCCAGAATTTTATAACATTGGAGAAGTCGGTCTATATTCGTTGATAAAACTCCAAAAAGTTTCGCAATTTCGGGGAAATTCCTGGAAATTTAGATATATAGCTGTATACAGCTATATATGTACTATTCAAAAGACGTCTAAGTAGTTTTGAGTTAACCTACTTACGTAAATGAACGAAGGGTAACATAGAAAGTGGAAATAAAGTAAGCATGTAGAAAGGGTAATTACTAAAGTTACAATTACACACCCAAATGTAGAAATAATTCTAAACCATTGTTGATCAGTACCATGTTGCCCAATATCAGTCAATCGCAACTTTCTGTGAGAGTTCATTTGTATTTCTTACCCCTTTAACAAATCCGTTCATAAAAATGTGCAACCAAGGGATGTTTTCTTGTTTTTGTGATTGAATATAATGACTACGTGCTACACTACTCAGGCTCTCGTGAGACGAGCATGAGGCAGAATGTTCTAGACTCCATTTTCAATAACTAGCTAGTCATATTTACTAGTAAGACTGTAATTCAGGGTTAATATATACACAAATGGGGAACAGTGGAACTCAGACTATCAAAATACTGTGTGATATTCTGTTCTCAACTTCATTGATCAAGACCTTTGAATAGCAATTTCGGAAGCTCTCACTTGGAAACAACTAGGATTCTAATTGCCTTCAAATGAAAAATAGTTTGGAAGTGTCATTGATTCACAAGCTAGTAGGAACCAGATTTACGACTAAATTGTATTTGATTTACTTTCTCGACATTTTGTACATGTTGTGCATCCCTACAAACCACTATTAATTTCGTGATAGACCAAAATAAACATTATGGAGGATTAAGAATCTAAAATACCGAAATCATATGTATGTATCCAAAACGTCATTTTACTTGTTTTTACGGTTTCATTACAAATGTTTATACAAGCTATATACGTTACTTAAGGAATGGAAATCCAAGATATCAATAATTCCATCTTGGTTTTGTTAGTGACATATGGGTCTTTAGAAAGGTCACCAATTTGTAAATATAAAATAACGAATATTACACCATCAAAAATAGATTAAAAATTGTGATATAGCTTTATGGAGTCAACTATTATCTGACAGCTTACTAAAGCAGTTATTAGAAAAGAGGAGTAAGCATTAGACATGCAGTACCTTTACGTGGAAAGTTATGACAACTATTACTAACAGTCCTGGAATATCTCTTATGTATGTTTTGCTTGACAAGATGAGTGTAATTATAAAAGTCATATATTACACTGAAGTATTAGGAAGAGCGTATACTGTTTCGTAAAAAATTCCTAGAACATATATTTTTCGGACAGGAGGGCAAAATAAATAACATTTGAGTCTAACTGCCGAACTCAACCAGAATTCCTGATGACATGTTAGTCACAAAAGATGTTTGAACTAAACCACAAGCGTTTAAATAATTCACAAATAATTTGATATGGTATATGAAATATTGGCTTGATCCTTTTCAGTTTTGAGAAATTGGTCTTTCATAGCTTTTGGTACCTAATGTAACATCACAATTATCCTATAAAATGGACGAAGCTTGGAAGTAGTTCGCTTATTATTTGCTTGAATCGTTAAAAATAATTTTGAAAACTAACTAAAATGGTTTGTCTAACCAACAAAATATACAACAGGGTCAGGCTGAGGTTATAGCTGGTTTTTAAGTCTTCCTAGTACTGACTGGAAAGCTCGTTTATTTTAACTAGCTTAACTTAGGTGAGCTTCTGATGAGCTCAGTATCCAACGATCTTTCCTGCTCAGAAACCCATTTATCAAGTGAAGATTTATGTACTCCTTTGAGGATTAGTGGTACTATTCAGTTGACCAAAATGACGTTGGTAAAGTGAGTTACAAATGTAGTGACTACTTATAAGAACTTTCGTCTAAATAAGAGCGAATAGTTTCACAGTATTTGGGCGCCGAATTGATGTAAGACATTAAATAGGAATTATATCTTTGCGAAATCTCAGCGAATGAATTTGAAGTAAATCCAACGTTTCGTCTGGCAATCTGGTCCAAGCTTTTTCAAGGAAATATTTCCTAATGACTACTTGTTGGAACCTAGATTTTTAGCTAAAAAGTAGTATTCTTGTTAACCTGATTATTGAAGCCTGTAGGTCCTACTTACTACCAGTAGGTTTCTCCAGTTACACCACCTTTTTGAGGCTCATTAAACATGATGCATGTAGTTGGTTGGGTAGTATCCGAATCTTACAGTGTTGGCTTTGCAACTGCTGGGTTAAAAAATCCCTTAAATGTGAGAAACATCGGAAGATACATTCCTATAAAAATGTGAATTCTAAGAATTTGCGATATGTTTTCAAGGTAATAATAAACAAGCTTAAATAACAGATATTAAATAGCTTCATGTCTCAAAATATACTGGCTTCTACGTTCTAGTTTTTATCACAAATTTTTCTATTATGGGAAGTAAGCATTTCTAGTTCCCTAAAAGCTGTTTTCACCATAACCTCCCTTTACTTTCATTGCCTAAAGACTGACAAACTTGAGTTTATTTCCTGCTGGTTGACACATTTTTTGTGATATGTATCCATACAGGTGGTTGTTCAGTTAAAACATTAAAAATTCACGTAGCGAATAAGATAAAATTGTTATATAAGCAGAGTTACAGCAAGAAATTCCTCAGTTATTCGGAGTAAAAACACAGCAACATCTTTTTGTGTTCCGATAATAGTTTTAACACTCTGCCCGTAAATATTTGGTAAACCTAATTTGCTCTGAGAGCTCGGTGTTTGTGACAAGGAATTTACTACCGATTCTTCGAACTCTTTACAATTCTCAAAGCATAATATCACCATGGAAATTTGACTGTTGTTATCATCTACAAGTTGTTATGGTAACACGTGTTTATTAAACTCAAACAGCAGTTAAAATAAACCAGATTTTTTTGAGATCAACCTTAATTCGTATTCTAAATACATGGACAGACTTATTACAAAATGTGTGGTTTAAGTAAATTGGTCCAGCATATTTAAGTACTTTTTGTGCTTTTTTTCACTTTTAATGGTAAACACTTCGTTGAACTAATCTTTCTAATTTTATGTCTCAATGGGTATATTCTGTTTACATTTTATTACTCTCAATGGACTTTTTCGGAACACTTTTCAAGGTAGGTAAGAATATTGATGTGATTGTTAACGCTTGCGATAGGTGTTCCCTATCCACTATTCCTAGGATCCTTCAAGTGAAAAAAAATCAGTTGTGTATGTCCGAGCTCTCGTAAAATCGATAATCTCTTAAAACATTCTCGTAAGTCCCAATCAGTAACCATAATGAGTGCCAGTCTATAAACACTTATAGGAGTGAAAATTTTCTTTATAAAGAAGTTAACATTTTGTTTAAATGTTTTATTTCACTGAACTGGTATTGTAATTACAGTCGGTTGACATGTAAACGTTTACCATATATATTATTTTATTCATGAATTAAACGTTCCTAACCTTCACCATAGTCTGATACCAAGTAGAAAACTATTGGAGATTTAGAAATATTGTATACGTGTGTTACTCTTCAACTGTTCTCAACAGAATTTACTGATTGTTTTTTTTCACGATTGTTTAAAAAAATTAGCCAAGTAGTTTATTCAGTACTATGTGCTTTGTTTATGTAGTACTGAAATATAAATGAATGACTTTTATTAAAATAAAGTTGAAATCCTACTCCCACTCGGTTTGTATTGATATAATAATAAAGCAAATCTAATAAGCCCCACAAATTACAACCATATTCTAAGTCAGGCCATCGCTCCTTTAGACCATAATTATCATAAAGAGCTGAGAATGCTTTTATAACAGTTTGATGATCACTTGTATTGCTGAACGATGTCAAAACGGACTATTATCATACTCAGTTTCTCAAGTTTTCAAGTTGATATTGAGTTTTAATAAGTTATAATCTTGTAATTCATTTTGAAACTTCCAGAACGTACTTAAAGTTATCTTTGAATCTCAACAAAACTTCGTGTAGTTAGTTTTCTATTGTAAGACTTAGTAGCGTATTTGCCGTAGCTATTTCAACTTCCTTTCGAGCAGTACAGTTTATCAAATTCAACAAAAATGGAATTGTCATGCATTCAGTGGCGATCAGAATTTCAATTTATTTCTTGTTTAAAACTAAAAATTTGGCTTTAACAGTCACTGAGTTTATATATACAAAATTCTTTGTGATGTATTTCGTTTAATTGTTTCAACGTACATTTATCATTACATCAATTTTGTTCATTTTCTATTACACACAGAATCGACATAAAGTGGCATGTATTAAGAATTCTACAAAGAAAAGAAAACCTTTTGATAGCACTAAACAACGATTACAGGGTATAGAGGAAAAGAATCAAATCATATTAGGAGGAGCATCTGGGACTAAATCAGTTGAAACTTCACGAAAAATAGCTCAAGTTGAAGCACGTAAACACCAATGGAGAAAAAAACATGAAGAATTTATCAGCGCAATTAGGGCTGCAAAAGAGTATACAATTGCAAAACAGACTGGTAAACCTTTGCCACCTCCTCCACCGCCAGCTATTGATCCAGGTTAGAACTAGTAGTATATTTCTAGTTAGCGTATATATTTTGACTGCTGCCAAGCATTTCTAATGCATGTGGATATACTAGCTTGAGAATACTACTAAAAGTAATTTTTTAGTGGGGGGAATCAACAATGAAAGATTTAATTTTAGTAAATTTATTTTCTGAAGCAGTATCAGTGAGCAGCATCACTACTTGAATATAAACATTTTTGTGGATGGTTTGCTCATATTTCTGTTTTTCTCGGTTTATGTACTTGATATATTAGGAATCAGATATCCAAGATTCTATATCGTATTGACATATAATCCGTTACGTTGATCCGCATACGTCCACTATATACACCCGATTACTAAACATTTTAAACTTTATCTAATTCCCATTTTTACTAATCTTCTGTTTTACGTCATTTTATCAATCTTCTTTATACCTAAGTCACCTATTTTTACCATGTGACTATGCGTGGTAATTGAAAGTAGTATGCTTTCGTTCTAGACCTCACCATGTTCCGTATGTCGATTAACTGTTATGAATTATGTTATATCCTAGAGAAGATTACATTATGGTTAACTTCTGAGAGCTATTAATGGACCAATATTATACATATATTCTTATTGTATAACTATTGAATAACTAGATTATGTATATTTATATTCCTGTTATTATAAGCTTTTATTTCACCCATTGACTATTATCATACGATTTACTATTCTTAAGTTTACACCCAGTTCATTAATCACAGTCTGTCACAATCACAGCCACTTTTTGGCTTGATCTTGTACAATTGTTATTTTTTATTCATGGTATGATGTGGTCTGGTTTGCTTGTATATAAATCAAGCATATTTGAAATATATGATTCATATAGTAAAGGCTGATATTGGCGTTCTGGCCTCAACAGGTAGTGCTAGGCTACTCATACGGGTCGATACGTCATTGTTGTGGCACAGTGTTAAGATTGTATAAGTCGTGTTCTGATTGGTGAATCAATCACGTGGTATATTAACCAACCATAAGTCACAACAACTTCTAAAACGTTTACAACAAATAGAATCAGATTCAAAACCTTATTTTTTGTCGTCATCACCTAACAGGCAAAAATAATGCCCAGAAACTAACTAAATACTATACTGACTTATAATACCTGTAAGTACCCTGAAATTTGTTTAAAGGTCTTATTAACTTATTTAGTGACTGACTAAACATTGTACTTAGTTCATTCGAACTATTTATAAAGTTACTTATCAGTACATAGATTTAACAAGATACAAGACAGGTCAACGATTCAACATAATCAATCGTTCATCCACTGAACTTAGAAACAAACTGAGTTTATAACATAACCAAATTAAACCCACCTGCGAATCATTCATTTCCAGTCTAAGATTCTCTGAAAAATAGTGATTTTTCGGTTTTCTGTTGCATTTTTGATGTTCATCGAATCTAACCTTCAGTTAACAACAAATAAATACCTTAAACTTAATGTTATATAGTCAATTGCTTTTGTATAAAATATTCCAAAATATTGTTAATTTAAGGACAGTCAGCTACTTTTCTAACTAATTGACTATTTAGTGTATAAACTGGAAATCATTAATTCTTTGTTTATAAAAGTTTTAGACATAATTTTCAACAAAAAAAATAGACTCTGGTTTTAGTAAAAGCCTTGATACAATCGAAATTCTGTATACTGTTCAAAATACATGTTGTTAGGAAATATAATCATTAATAATAGTATTTTAAACAAAAATTTAATCTGTAAGCAAAGATGGATAGTGGCTAGCAGTGGAATCCAGGACGCGCGTTTCGTCCCATTTGGGACTCGTCAGCTGGATGTACCTGAGTTGATGTTCACTCTGGAACTCGAACCCAGTACCATTCGTTTCAAACGCCATCGCGTTATCCACTCAACTACTGAGTCCTGATAACCACTTGCTTGTGCAATGGGGTGAAGTTTAAATTCAATTAGTATTGTTTGTTGGAATCTTCCCATTGATGTGTAGGACTGCAACTGATCAGTCTCTAATAGGATGAAACGCGCGTCCTGGATTCCACTGCTAGCCACCATCCATCTTTGCTTACAATGCTTGTGAATTATCGAGGCAATACGCACAGTATGCGCGTATTCCAATTAGAGACTGACCAGTTGCAGTCCTAAACATCAATGGGAAGATTCAAACAAATTATACTAATTGAGTTTAGAAATTTAATATGTTTTTGACTGTTCTCTAGTCACATTGAGCTTTTTGTAAGAACATATGTTATAACAGAAGAATAAATTTATAAATGCTTGAGTAAACTTATGCTATATGATCACTTGAATAAAGTAATTAAATCTTCAAATAACTCCTTCCTCAACCCCCAACAGAATATCACAAAACAATCAAATCTACTTATCGTTTTAACATCATTTGTCAAATAACACGTTTTTACTCTTTTCGATGTTTTTTTTTCTATCTAGTGTATTGTAATTTATAGTTACAGTCACTGAAATTCAATCAGTATATACTTTTAACTATTATTTCCAAATAAATTCAATCAACTAAGTGATAAAGATTGGTGATTAACTTAACGGAATTAAAAGTTGACCTATGGTAAAACTGAAATTGTCCATCTATTTTATGTTTAAACAAAGTACAGTCTAAAATTATGAATAAGTAATAACCTTTGAGGTCGGAATTTCCAATAATAGTCAATCGTACAACCAATTTATACTTTCATGTCTTCCAGTTAACTATCTATTAACTTTGAAGGTTGATTTTGGGAAAGGGCCTTTTTTAAAGGTAATCTCTTGAATTAATTTTACGTATTTTTATTCTTTCTTACTCTTCTCTTTTACGAATATGTGATTGGTTGTTTGCCAATTTTTGTTTTCAATCGATGTAAATGGATAAGGTCTATGTAAAAACGGTAAGTCAGGTGAATGTAAGTGGATCAGGTCTCTTCCCCATACACTTTGCTAGTATATAGTGATAACAATAGAAGTCATAACCCATAAATATTTTTCCTCAATACATTGTTTGTATTCTGCAGTCATAGTAGCAACCGATGAATAGTTTTGTTATTTAAGGCATAAAACTATTGTTTCCTTATTTCATTCTTTCATTGGTTTCTTGACATAAACGAAGAGCTACTTTTTTATTAATCAGTAGTAAAAATAACGTTGAATTTTATTTGAATTTTTAAAAATTTTTATCAAGTAGTTATACAGATTGTAATGATAATAATGAGGTGTATTCATGTACAGTTGCGCCTAAATTTAATCGGATGATCGTCCATAATAATAGCATATTAAAACTATTAGATTAACATAACTCTGTAGGTTAAATGGTTTCATTCATTATTTATTTATTGTTATATTGAGTTTGATATTGCCATTAACTTAATTATTTTTACCATTATTTATCATTTCCCATTTAATTTAAACTTGCTTGACGTCCTATCTCAACATGTAATAAGTTTTCCCACCATTTATTTGAT
The DNA here is from genome assembly GCF_000237925.1 of Schistosoma mansoni. Lineage (NCBI taxonomy): Eukaryota > Metazoa > Platyhelminthes > Trematoda > Strigeidida > Schistosomatidae > Schistosoma > Schistosoma mansoni. The sequence goes on from NC_031495.1 coordinate 58,767,885, forward strand.
ACGGTCTCTTATTTGTTTATAGATTAATGAGAAAGTAGTATGCTGAGTCCATAATCTTCAGGTCTTCCATCGAATACGATGTCGTGTTGATAGAGAAGATCGGTAGCTCAAAATAATGATTATTGTTGAGTTCTGTCCAAAATGCACGTTGATGACACTATGTATAAAAAAATGAAAACTTCGCGATTAAAACACCTAGTTTAGAGAACACAGTTCCACTAAGAACATGATATCCTAAGAGCGCTATTTTGAAATTCACAACTCATTGAAAACTAGTTATTTCACAATATAGCGTGACTGTCATCTTACACAACTGATAATAATAGTCTCTTTTTCGAATAAGCTGACTTGACTTTGCAATAGAATTATACACTACTATTTCAATTGATCGATGCCTAGACATTTCTAACGGTTAGTCCTATGCCCCCTTGTACCAATATTTATATGTTCAACTCTAGTTTTAAGAGGAATCAAGATGAGGTAGCAAACAACGTAAGCTATTTCTAGGACATTGTCTAGCTTGATTAGAAATCTGTATCGTACTAACGTTTAGTTTTGTGTCTGTTTTATTCTATAAATCATGAGCTTTTATTTTAATGTATACGTTGCTGTCATGTTCCTTTCTACTCCAAAATTAATATAGTTTAGACGTGACTCTCCTATTCTATTTTTTCTACTCTGATGTTTCAGTTTGAACATAATTGCATTCTCATTCCTTGCGCGTTGTAGTCATGTTAGCCATATATTTATTCATGTATCTCTTAAATTAGTTGAATCAGGTATAAAACAGATATACATTCCCATTTAAATCATCTATCTTGGCTTTCAAGCAATCAGATCATAGGTCAGTAGTAGAGTAATTTTCTTTTCTTTCTTCTCTGAAGGCCGTTATGTCATAGATTGAACTTACGCGTTAAGTGTACTACGTAACCTATCATATCAATCCCGCTATCGAGGCATCTCTCTCCTCGTACATTTAGCAAAGATCGGTGAGCAGATGAATCAAGGTCATAACAATGATTTATTAATTTGCTTACTTATTTACAAACCGGCTGAAGCACTGAAGCCAGACATAGTGTGGTATATGGCACTTGCGTCGACAGGATTATTATGTAAAATTAATCAGAAGTAGAGTGCTTGGCAGCAGAAAGTTGAGAAGATCGGATTAAGGAGAACAGGAATGTAAACAAAGTAATTGTAATAAAAACAGAAATGAAGGAACAATGAAGTTTGTAAGAGACAATGGACGGAAGATGTGCAAATGAAGTATTTAGTGTATGGTTTTTATATTTAACCAAAGCACTGTAATTTTGTATGAGACAATAATTTGGTCTTCACCTGATTTGAGATTAACATGCAGGATTACGTAAGGATCGATCTTATATATTGACCGAAAGATGACACTACGAACCATTGATGAACAATTAATACCCCTCGTGGAGGAGCATAGACCTCCCACCAGCATTCTCCATCCAACTCTGTCCTCAACAATCCTTTCCAGTTCTTTCCAGTCAACATTCGTCCTTTTCATATCTGCTTCTATTTCCCGGCGTAATGTGTTCTTTGGCCTTCCTCTTCTCCGCTCCCCTTCTGGATTCCAAGTTAGTGCTTGCCTCGTGATGCACATTGGTGATTTTCTAAGTGTATATTCTATCCACTTCCAATGCCTTTTCCTAATTTCCTCTTCAGCTGGATTCTGGTTTGTCCTCTCCCATAAAACGCTGTTGCTGGTAGTACCCGGCCAGTGAATGTTGAGTATTTAGCGTACACAACTGTTTATAAATGCTTGTTCCTTTCTTGACGATGGTTGTAGTAGTTCTCCACGTTTCAGCTTCATGCAGTAGGACTGTCTTGACGTTCGTATTGAAAATTCTCACTTTGAATTTAGTTGACAGTTGTCTTTAGTTCCATATGTTCTTCAATTGTAGGAATGTTGTCCTTGCTTTGTCGATCCTCACCTTTACATCTGCATCCGATCCTCCATGTTTATCAATGATGCTGTACAGGTACGTGAATGTTTCCACCTCTTCCAGAATTTCGCCATCAAGTGTGATTGGGTTGGTGCTCTCCGTGTTATATTTGAGGATCTTGCTTTTTCCTTTGTGTATGTTGAGGCCTATTGATGCAGAGGCTACTTATACAGTAGTTGTCTTCGTATGTATTTGTTCGTGTGTATGAGATAGGAGGGCTAGATCATCTGCGAAGTCCAAATCCTCTGGTTGATTCTGAGATGTCCATTGTATTCCATGCTTCCCCTCAGATATGGAGGTCTTCATAATCCAGTCAATCACCAGAAGAAAGAGGAAGGGGGAAAGTAGACAGCTAGAATGGACAAATAGAATGGAACCAATCACTAAACATCAACTTCCTTGATTATTAGAAAGCCTTTGACAGCGTGTAGAAGAATCTTATAGAACGTTCTTCGACACTGTAGAGTGAGCAAAATGACTGCTCAGTTTATTTACTTCATTTGAATATTATAAGAGGTAACATTCGCTAAATGTAGTCGGTTCTCGAGAGAATTGTACATTTTAAAAACGTTATTCGTAAATATTCCTTGTTATTTTTTCAAATAATTATTTTTATAGATCTAATTCAATGTGAATACTGTCTAAGAAGATTCAACGAAAAAGCTGCTGAACGTCATATCAAGTTTTGTCGTGAAAAACACTCACGTTTACCAACTAACAATGCATCATCTAACACAACCGGTATCGGTCGTCCACGTGCTACCACACGTACAACGGTATGCTCGATTAAATTTTTGTATTTATGAAAGAATAAAGCCAATTTTATCACTTTGAGTATATTTATTCTGGTAAGTATTACCATTAAAAAAGTGAGACGTCTAATACCAAGCTTCAGTAGGTTATATTGTTTTAAAACGACAAATATTTGCTTACAGCCTCAGACCACAGAAAATAACTAAAGTGTAATAGCACAGATCACTTGTTTATGATCCAGTAACCAAGTACTAATGTGTTCATTGCAAAATTCGAATGCTTCAAATCAAATTTCCTAGGATGATTAGGATTTTGATTAACTAGGATCAAGTAGTTGTTCATTATGACTTGGAATTCATTCATCATTTATTGAGAACAAATGTTTCCTGCCACTATTGAAATCCAAGCAAAATTCACATGATTGCCACTTCAACTCATCATGAAAATCACAAGAAAATGCCGATTATGAGATCAATGTCACCAATAACAATAAATAATTGCCCCTAAGTATCTCATTTTGATTGGAGTCAGAAATGTAAATCATTGGATGTCAGATTTAGTGGCCTGATGGTTGAAATCTCCTTTAGACACGAACGTCCTATATTCGATCTCCAGTGGAGATATGGACGTGCACTAAACCAAGGTGATACTGAACTGACAAGTTCTGGTCACAGGTTGTCGTATGCAACAAAAATTCACTGTCCTTGTAGTATTAGGCATTAGGAATTCATTTTAAAACTTAGTGTCCATTGGTTGATTTCATGGAAATGTTTCTGCTGTTATGAAACCTAGTATTTTAGAAGTATTTTAAGCTACTTATTAGTAGTATAAATAATTTAGACAATATCCGTAACTAAATATTGCATTTTCACTCGGGAAATGTGGGCACTTCACTTCACTAGGATGACTGGTGATAGGTAGTATCAAAAATGGATACGGTTGGTGTATAGTTATGAACTTGATCGATAAAATTTAGTGAATATTCCAAGCCATATTTTCGAACAGGCTCATATATGCACTGTGGTTAGTAGTGGAATCTAAACACGCATTGCATTATTTTGGAAGTTGTTTCTTTGTAAGTTGTGGCTTGAATAAATGTTTGCTAATTTTTATTAACAAACTTATTACTGTGAGGAAATCTATTTCATTATTAATCAACTAGTCTTTAATAACAACTTACGTGAACTGACTGTAACTTTAGAGACGTTTATATGATATTTAATTACTAATAAAATAGTTTCCTGTTTTGTACAAAGGCGAAATTTTGTCATTTATTGGTACTGTAGTAATATGGTTCTAAATTTAACCCACATTCATATCAAATGCTAAATCTCTCTTTCCATTTGACATTTGTCTGTTTACTGATTGACTTATATTATATTTAGGCTCCAGCTAATATTGATCCTACAATACGAAGTAACAGAAAAGGTTCAAGTACTTCTTATACACAAAATAATTATGGATTACATACTAACGCTGAGAATAATAGTCGAAATTTACATAATACAGATTCAACACGAAACACAAAACATGGAATACCACAACTAGCCAGACCAACACGTAAACGATGTGATATTTTTTTTTACTTAACGGGTTATTTTCTTGCCTATGTTTTGCTCTAAACTAAAATGTTACTCAAAGAGTTAAATACTTGAAATAAAAATATAAGTAATCTTTCTATATTTTGTAAACCAAAAATTACCTTATCATATTTCAAACTAAAAATAAACACAAAGTGTCCAGTTATCGGGCACCAAATGCTCATTTTAACACTTAAAGAATTTATCAGTAATCTTGTCGAAAATTATTGACTTCATGTCAAGCAGAGAGCGAGATTATCCTTGTGTATGCGTTGGTGGTAAACGATGATATATTTTACTGGTCACTAAGATCAATTGGATATTACCTAAAAACATTAACAGATTTCTTCCAATATTTAAGTGGTATAAAAGGTGATTATTTGTTCTACCTATCCTAAGTTATCAACTGTACACATATACAGACTAAGCTTAAGGTAACTGCTAAATAATTGTATCAGTTACTATAACTTTTTAAAAACATTTTGTGACTGATTTATTAAGAATGTTGTCTGTAAATTAATGAAAAACTATTCAATTAATACACATAATAACTTTGAACTGCATTATCAATTTTCTGTTTAAGATTGAAACGTATATAGAAGGATGTGAATTAATAATTTTCACTTACAGAATGGAATTGATCTTCCATTTTATTGAACTCAACAAACGATGTATCTTTTTAAAAATGATAATTCCTGTGTGTCTAATTCTGTAGGAGTCAATAACCAATCAGATGCAGTGGTAAATGAACCAGAAAAGTTCATATTAGCTGTTATTATATAAACTTAGTAAAGCATATGGGATAAAAATTATTTACTTTGTTGATAAATCAAGATTTTACCATTTTTCTCTCTGATATACAAATTATTCGATATTGTAACCAAGTTGAATTTGATTCGTATCATAATAACAAAGTTTACGTTCATTTATTAGCAAAATAATTATTTTTACCTTTCATTTCTAGAAAATCCTTCAACCACCGGTATTCGAAATTCTAGTGAATTACGTAAAAGTCAGGATGTTATGGTATGTATCCTTTTTATTTATAACAGAACACTTAAATATTCACATTTATTTAACGTAAAAAATTAATCTAGGGTGAATAACATTAATATAACTGTGATATAAACTTAATATTCACATTCACCCCAACATTAAAAAAAAAACAAGTTTTAACGCCTTCCCGCTATGCACTCCTCAAAGATGTCACCCAACGATGTCAATAATTTTAAGAATTATGTAATCCTTTGTTATTGCTTTATGATGGATATAAAAGCCTTTAATTTGTGCATTGACTACCTTTTTTAATAAGAATGAGTTCTAGTAATCAATCGTAGTTACAGCCTGAGATAATTTACTTCTCAGCATGCTATCTTTAGATATTTAAACGAAAAAAGTGTGCCTCTAGACATGCTAAGCACATATTTTGGTTATACTTAAATTGATCACCATGTTCTTCTCAATATTTACGGACATACCCTCAAGATTTGTTGCGACGGCTAAGGAAAAAAACCCATGGTCATCTTAATGTCAGCAATCGAAGGTCATGCGTATACTTTTTCATTCAACTAATGAAAACTATCTGACAAGATAGGCAGACAAAATCTGCAAAATTTCTCACTTCACATAGTTTTCACATTAACAAAACAAACTTTTATAAATTACTGACTAAAAGTCATTTAATTCTACATAAATTTCTCTTCATGTAACATTTCGGTTGCTGTGACTTGAGTCAAGTAGAATTACAATAAATACCAAAATCTAGAAATTAGTATTTGTAATCATTCTGGATAAGAAATTCTTATAATAGGAAGTGGTCAATAGAGAATATTCATTGCAATGAAAACTGATTTATAATTAACGGAGATGATAATTGTGCGGTGGAATACTGTCTTATTGATTAAAGACCTTAATAAAATATTTTACATTTTGAAGAATCAAATGTTTGTATTTATTTCTTTTATCTTTTAGATGAAATCACATATCTCATCAAATAACCCGAAGGAAGGGATACCACAAAGCAATAATAAACGAGGCTTACCGTCAAGTCAAATACGGTATGTTATTGGATTATAGTATTTTAATAATAATAACAAAGATTTCGAAAATTGAGTAACAATTGGTACAATAGAGTTTAGCTGGATTATGAACTTATTACATGTTTGTATAAAACATGCCTATAGCCATAATGAAAATTCTACAACTGAAATTAAACAATAAAGACATTTTGCAGATAACTAAGGATTTCTAGAATCAGCCATAACTTGACGGAAACTAGAACCTTTCAGCTCAAAATGCAGTCGCAACAATTAGGAGAGGCAGATAATCTGCGAAGTCTTGGTCGTCCAGCTGCATCCTAACTAGCCATTGTATCCCATGCTTCCCCATCCCAGATGTTGATGTCTTCATGATCCAGTAGATCACCAGGAGAAAGAGAAAGGGTTAGAGTAACATTTTCCTGGTTAGCGTCGTTTTAGCGAGTTAGTTTTCTATGAGATGGGGTCGCCAACTCCATGCCCAACCCTCCTTCCTTATCCGTGCTTGGGACTGGCAGTAGCCCCCGGAGGGGCTACAGGCGAGTCGCAAAAATTACTGTCATACTGAATCGTTCATCAAACATTTTCAAGATTAATACACCAAAAAGTTCAATACTAATCTAAAATAAAAAAAACTTTATCAAAGACACATCTAATGACGTAAATTTTCAATATCCAAAGAGATAAAATTTACAAAGTTTGTTCTATTTCTCTAAATTCCTTCATTTTATTCACCATTAAGCTTAATACAATCATATATAATAAATTTATTTATTATTTCATTTTAGTCAACCAACACATACAAGCAAAACAACTAGTCATACACAAAACAGCTTGAAAGGAGTAACGAATGAAAAATCTAATAAAGTTTGTTCTGAATGTGGTTATACATTTCCAACTTCAGCTGCAAGATTTTGTCCTGAATGTGGTGTACGACGTATGGTAGTTTAATTGCCAAGTATACATACATTTCCTTTTGAAACTATGATGTTATATTGTAATAACAATATTCCTCATAATAATACTAATAAATACTGTATTAATTTACTGAAAACTTCTGCTAATGCAGGTAATTAGACTTGAACTTTTCTTTTTCTCTCAATGTATGTATTTCAAAGAGATTTTACTATTCAGTACGCATAAAAATTTGCTCAATACAAATAAATTGATGTAATTATTTATCGATCTTTACGATATTTCATATGGATAAATGTTGTCTCCTTCATAGTTACTGTCATGAATAAATACTTATTATCTATTCACCATATATAAACTGTTTAAAAACATTTACACATTCCATGTATCCAACACATATCATTTTAGATTATAATGACAAAGAAATCTTAAATTTCATTCAATGTTATACTCTAGATGTATATCATAAATAGTTTTGTGTATTCAATGTTTATCGTTTAGATTTAATTCATATTTATAATTCTCAATAATCATAGTTCTCTTTCTTTATTTTCTCTCTATAAAGATTCATTTTTTTCATTTTCTACAAAAATCATATTTCCTTTCATTTAATATTATAACACTTTATTAATGCATAATCTATCATTTTTATTCATGTATCTTTTTGATAAATTAAAATATAAAATTTAAACCCCATTGTTTTACAAATTGTTGTCAGCATCAACAACATCATAAATATCATCTGTTCGCAGTTATTTTATTGATAATTAAGATTAAACAAGCTTGAATAACTATCTTGTTTCTTTTTAATTTCCTGTCATATCAATCATATTCTGTCATGAATAATTAATCCATTGTCATTAAATACAATTTAATAGTCCGTAGTTACAAACTGACTGATATTAAAACTGTACCAGGCTGATCTTAACACAGTGGTTATAATGGCTAACCTAGAGAACTGGAGTTCCATCACTGGTGTTATTTCATGGTGGACACGGCGAGTCCACCTAGGGGAGTTGGAAAACCCTCATTCCAAACCAATGGTACACATGGGCTCCAGTATCCTGAGGGAACAAATGACCTATGAATCAATCGTTGGTCATCGGCTACCATAGGACTGCATCTCCTCACAATGCTCCACTGCCTTGTGGATCAGACCTTCAGGTTAAAGGCTCCGGGTGTGGCCTCCTAGGAAAACCACCTGTTTCAGTTTGGGCACCTGGGCAGTATCTCAGCCTTCTCACAAATCGAATGAGATTTGTGCGGCGCATATGCATTCGGTGCCCCTTTGTACCAATACTTGTGTGTTTAAATAAATAAATAAATCCATCACTGGTAGCGTCAAAGGTGTACACTGCTAAAGAGTCCTATATTCAGACAAAACAGCTGTCCAGTACTCCTTGGTTTTTAATGTCACCTTAACTGTAACAATCACAACTTAATTTGTTTCCTAAAACTTTGTCGAAACGAATTTAATCCAAATTAATTTTTAAAACCTCCAATTAATAACATGCAGGTATTTAATGACTGGATTTTTTGTTTAATTGAAACTCAATTTTCAAAATATTAAATGGATTAACAGTATCCATATAATACATGTAAACATCCGACAAAACAATCTTTCGATATGCATAAAGTTCCATATTCATAACACACTACTTATTTACAATAAATTTACCAATATGTTACATAAATCTTATTATTATCATTAAGATTACTTACGAAAACTCATGATTTTGTATTATATGAACTAAAACCGAATGAGTCAAGCTTTACAAAATCTAAAAGCTCTTTACTTCTAATAGTATCTAAAACTATTTATAGATTTATGTAACATCTAAGAACAGAACAACATTTATACAACGTTGATTAATTTGTATTTTATATTATATAAGTGTACACTGACACCAAAATATGTGCACTATTAAACAAGAATACAGAAAACTATAAGATCACTTAGGCAAACATATACTGGGGTAAAACGTCTCCTATTCATGCTAACATCTTTCCCCATCAATTAAACAGAGTGCATATCGTCGTTCAGGGAAATACAGTTCATGTCATAATAACAGATTGCAAAGGAGTAACTTTGATAAACATCTTATCACTTTAATACGAATGAATCACCTATAAGAACAAGTGGCCTGAGCAACAGCCGAATCTTATTAATTTAGGTATCCGTATATCGCTAGTCTTATGGTAACGTAAGAACATGATAATAACCGGGAATACCTACGAAATTTGTCTGTTGAATGCAAGTTTCATCAATAGTTACAAAAATAAGAAGCACTACAGATCGTTGTGATTGTAAACAGGACATTATCGCAAGAAACAAGTTTTTAACAGAGTATATTCCTAACGATTTCATGCTCTATGAAGGACTGGATGCACTGATCGGTTTATCGGCAACCGATCAGCGCTGCCGAACGAATCTTAAAGATACTGGACACTTCTCATGTACATTTTGTTTACTCTTAGCATTTTTATTAATCCACATTATTATTCTATCTCCCTCAATTCTCTTTCTGATTTGCTTCAGATTTAGTGAATTGTAGTGGCTGGAAAGCACTGAACTGGGGAGAACATTTCAATATAAAATCTACCTTGATAGGCGAGTCACTGGTGCACACCTATGTAAATGACGTGGTACCTCGTTCAGTTTAATGTGTATTTGTTTTATTCATCTCATGTGAAGCTAGGTTCGTTAGAGAACATCCTCGAAACACAAGAAATTACCTGCCCCATGGGAAAGTATTAAATTTTATTTTTATTATTTATTTATTATTATTAGCTTTATTCAATATTATATTTTTTGGTACAATATAGAATTCTCAGCACAAAGTACTTCAACAAGTTTCCGTTTCTTACTTCTTCGTCCTTCCTGACGATCAATATTGAGTGATCGCCAGTTAGAACTTAGCAGCCCAGTTAATCGACATCTGGATAATGTACATTCTTCTCGCTGCATATTGCCAGCAACCACGATATCTCTGATTAAGGCTTCTGTAACCTTTACAGCGAAAGGTCTTACACTTTTCAGAAACGCACGAGATTAGATAACTTGTTGAAATATCTAGATGACAGGAACAGGTAGCCCAGATGTTTAAACAGGCCACCAATCTTTGTAAAATCGTTTGTATTGAAGCATACAGCTGAGTTCGAAATTATCCACAAACCCAAACCACACCTACCAAGAGGTGTATATATACACACCCCTTTTGTGTAACAGAGGCGTTGTTTAAGCGTAACATGGAGCTAGATCTATGCGTTCAAACATAGTTTGTAAGATCGCATTCTATATTATTACTTTGTTTCGTTCTATATTTCTGTATTTTCACATGATAATACTTTAAAAATTTTTATTCGTTATTTACAAACCCTTCCAATTTTGAGTTATATCGCTAACCTTTTGTAAATTCAAACACAGTAAATTAAGATTCAGTTAATTCACTTATTATTTTAATCAAAACGATCACCTGTAATGAGTTCTTATCCCTATTTATAATGGCCATAATTTACCAACCTATAAAATCGCACCAAACTTGAAATGAAAAAAACTATGTCATTATGTCTAAAGTAAATTCAACATATACGGAAGAGGTCAACTAACGAGGTCAGAGGTTAACCGAATAAGCCAAATAACATGAGTGCAAAACCAAACGAAGAAAACTAATTACGCACAAGTTCATCAGGACAGACTGATTTACCAGTTGTGATATAACTAACTTCTGCACGAAGTAGGAGCTGATGATATTATTCACAAACACCATCAAGGCTTCACAAATAAGCTATCCAGCTCAAAGAACATATCAATCATCTAGATGTATTTCTGAACGTTGATCTACACATGTCCTATAATTTCTAATCAGCTTGATAATCCAACTATTTATCGAAATGTATTCCATGATTTCCACTCATACTATTTACACATAGTTAAATAAAAAACCTGTTTGGGACTTTTCTTATCTCACTGAAATACGACAGTACAGCTTTTAAAAACAAAATCATCGAAAATAAAATATTCTTCGTCCAATAAGACAAATACCAAATAGTACCCATATTCGTTGTGTGAAGTATACAAAATGGGCACTAATCTATTGAACTGATATGAATGAAATCAATGAACTTATATTATAAAAAATACATATATTTATACCAACAATGTAAGTAACGCTTACATTACTACTACTCAGTGATTTTGATTGGAAAACAAAACATAACAATGAAAGAAAGAAATTTACACAAACAATGAAGAAGACATCACAGTAAAAATATTAATGTATGAATACAGAGTAAGCAAAGAGAAACTTTAATAAAAACAGACTAAGATGAAGTGGGACTGCATTTAACAATCATCAATAAAACATCTCTTCTTCAGCTGGCTTGCTTTCATAATTTGTTTGGAATTGTACGTGAAATTACAACTCCGGTCTTGGGGTTTCTGTTAAGTAACAATGAGGGAAAAAATAATAAATTATTTCTGCATAATAATATAACTGTTAATTATTTTTTATCAGAATACTACACACTAAAAAAGCTGAAAAACATCGTATTTCATATTTTACTCCAGTCTCCTTAAGCCGTTGCTATCAGGTGTCAAAAACCTGACTTATGTGTTCAAAAGGAGATGGTTATTAATCTTTTTTTGCCTTGATGACAAATATCCATTCGCTGCACCTTAAACCTTTTTTTAAAACTCTTCCTTGCATTTATTACATCATTGAGTTTTATTTCAACTATCTTCCAAATTAGTAGTCTTATTTTATCAGCTGAGCTCTACTCTTTCCTATCAACGTCTACTCATTATGTAATCACTTGTTTCTGGTCGTTTGAACTGTTGTCACAATCAATGTTGTAGAATGTTCTTTTACATAGAGTATATATTAACAACATTCAATCTATCAAATTTATTTATACCCTTGATACTATACTAATGTGTCGTCAATATAACTTCCAACTAAACCGTTTCATGTAGGTAAATTAAACCCATTATGTAATTATGATTTTAAAATATCACAGGTTGTAAGCAGCTGACAAGAACCAACGAAATAAAATAAAATCATGCTATTCTGCTAGAATCTCTGTTCTTGCTTGTTTCACAAAGAATTCACATCATACAACTGAAAGTAACAAACAGAAAAATTCACAATAATGCTTTATATATTTCTGTAATGTCCTGTAGCCTTCGTGTGAAGTTAGTGTAGACGATTGACAGAAATAATCCTATTTTCACAAATGATCCACCTATCTAATTTAGATAGCCATTGAATACCAGGAAGCACTGGGCGCACCCAACGGAGGAGTCCCATTCCAAGACGAATCAACCGTACAGTATTTCCATGTTTCCAATTGTGGTCTAACTCAGATCGGTTCAGGATTTCAATAAAATATATTTTTATTGTGGATATAAACATTTAAACATACGCGTAGTATCTTCCGTTGACTTTGTTGTAGGCTCTTCATCTGTTTTAAGAGTTCTAGGAATAGTTTTCTCATCATCATTGGTACTAGTTGGGGTTTGAGCTTTATCTAGTTGGACAAAACAATATGGAATAACAATAAAAGTTGATTTCCAATTAAATTCACCCAGAAAAACAGATACTATAAACAGTAGTTATTTAGAAAAAAGGGAGAAAATGGAATAATTCTGGCATGGTCGTGTTTTCGTAGTTTGAAAAATGAACTGATCTTATCTGGAACATAATTGAAAACTAGGAAGCACCAATACAGCTGTTTCGTCCTATTATGGAACTACACAACAATGCAAACGCAAAACTCCAGTGAGAATCAGAGGCACAACCGAAGGTTCTGTGTCTGACAGCTTGAACTTTAAATTACTACCTGGTATCCAATGATGTACACATCCAACTTCGATCAACACTAGCTAGGATCTGTTCGTGACTTAGAAAACTCTGCCATCTCCATAAACCCTCATATACTAATAATAGTCATGTGTTCTCTAGTGACTAGTTTTAAGATGCCATTCCTGAAGTTCTAGTGAGATGTTGTGACCAGTGGATCTCAACAATATCGGGTGTGAGTTAGTTATCCACTGTGGATGATGAAAGACAGCCGCGCAGTATCGCTAATTGATTGAAGCTAGACGTGTAAACGATTGAATACCGGTTCACTTCAGGAATGACATCAAAAGTCCAAAGTTAGTTCCTCTCAGCAGTCATGAATAGCAACTGTTGAAGGATTTCATATTAGAACAAACCAACTATCCAGTGTTTCCAGGTTTTCAACGGTGGTCTAGCTAGGATCAGTTTGAGATTTAGGCTATCAAGAGAAAATATTTGTTGTCGAGAAAGACGTTTCATAAAAGCCACTTCATGTTTATATCCTCAAAAAAAGTAGATTTAAAAGAACTATGATCGACGCTAAGATTACGTGACAAATTTGACGATCTAATCTTTATTCCTCTTCAGGTACCCCCTACAGTATATCTCATGTTTTGTTTAATGTTGACTGTATAAATAAAAGCGTGAATATATCTTTGAAAAGTAAGAAAGATAAAAAGTATGGCCAGAAACAAACTTTGTCCACAAAAACAATTACAACTACAAACCTTTTAGTGGATCTGTAGTATACATTTTGCTTTGTTCAGCAAACATACGCGCGATTTCTGATCTCCATAAATTCATTTTAGTGGTATAATAGTTGATTTCTCGGGATAATTCACTTTCTTTACTTTGAATAGTAGAAACCAAAATCGGAGGATCTTCGTATGTTGGAGATTTGTCTAAAACTTCGGTAGATTCAGCTAACCAAGTCTGAAAGTAAGTTGTATGCATATATACATATAACCTAGTGTATAAAGTATACGATATAACGGTAAAGAATAACTGGAACTAGTTTACATTTTACCTCACTATTTTTTGTCAACCAAAAAACGATAACTTTTTTTGTATCCATTAAGCAGGGGAAAGCGCTATTTACATTATATTAATGATTATATAAAACCTGATATTGATAATTTATATTGTGATGTTTAATCACTCTACCTGACTCCACAGGATGACCATCGATAAAATACGTATTCTAACTTCGGATATATTTTTGCGACTTATTACATTGTTACAAAATAGAAATAAAAATATATTTGTTATTAACTCTCTAACCAATGCTCAATTTATTTGGAACTATCAAGTCCAACCTTTGTATAGATACCTATAGAGATATAAAGTTGGAAACGAATAGTTTCTCGTATATGTATACTTCATGCATATGAATGATGGTCTTTGACTATTAACAGTCAAAGCTTATATGAAAGTAGATAGAGTAAAATAGACAAACGAACATAAACAAGCACAAATATGTAGGAAATGTACATGGACAAAATTATATATGAATGCAAACAGTTTAACCAATAAAGTTACAATTACATATCCAAAGGTTAGATAAGTTCGTACAGTGGTTAATATCAATCTATCATTTCAACTAATCATACGACTGTAAATCTTATTGTCATGTTCCAATTATATATAGAGAGTCACCATAAATGACACAATAATATAGTTCTTTACTCAACATACATTCATTCGTATGAACACTGTATACTGTAATAGAAAAAAACACTGATACAACTAGCCAATGATACCTTTGATTCACCCATTTTATTTCTTAGTGTATCAATTTCAACTTCATTGAAGATATTTTTCCATGGTGATGATTCTTCTGAAGTTTGTTCAGAGCTATTACTTGATGCATTTTGTTGTTGTTCAGATGGAATGGTTCTTAATGTTTGCGAAAACAGTTTTGATAACTCAACCATTTCATTCAATGTTTTTTGGGCTAATTCGATTGTTTTATTAAACGATAGTATTGCTTTCGCACGATGTTTAATTTCAGTAGATCTTCTCTGAATGGGAATAATTAACGATTGGATTTCTTTTATTCTGATATCATAATCCTAGAAAATAATTGAAAATTTATACTGATTACGTATTTTATTATTTGAGTATTTTTTTCTTAAAATATCCAAACAGTATTCGTAACACCTGATAAACTGACATGATATGATGAAAAATTAGAAAGAGTGAATATGCACAGATTCAGAATGATGATTGAACGAGCACGGTAAATAAACAACTATGTAGTCAAGATCAATGTTCATTATATACTATTTGTTTTGATATTTTAATAAACAGTACACGTTTAATTGGCAGTACCAATAAATGGGACTTTTTACTCATTATTTACTAAATTTTAAATAAGCAGTGATGAAAATCGACAACTTATTGACATCTTGCTCACTGTAATGCGTAAGAGCTCTGAAATTGATCCTGCATAGGAATGTAGAAGCGGAGTGATGAGGACAAGCAGTCCAAAGAGTTATTTGCGATCAATGTCACTTAGTGACGGCGATAATTACTATTAACCCCCCGCTTCTGAAAATAATTGAGGCACAGGTTTTAAATGGATGCAAACAGCCATAGCTTTTTTGGTACCAAGTTGATTCTAGAGTAAGATGCAAATACATATGAATATGCTACACTTATCCATGAACAATAAATTTGCACGAATTT
>NC_031495.1:58783887-58784365 GCF_000237925.1 Schistosoma mansoni
TTCTCTGAGCGCAGAGAACGAAATTCCATAAAAAAAGTGATTGTCTAAACAGATTTATAGAGATTCTTTGTGAAAATTATATTCCAAATGAATGATTGGAATTTAAATAATTCCAATATATCATCCAGCAATTTTGTCTGAACTTCTTCAGGGTAATGGTTGAAATTAAAATTATCAAACAATATATAACTCTTAGCAATTAAATCTACACTAATAATAACATTCATATGTTGATTTCAGAAAGTATGAAGATCTGAGTCAGTGAGATATGAATAATGTGAAAAAGAGTATGTGTATGTGAGTATGTGTACCGCCATATTATTAATAGTTACTATTTAGTAAATAAATCCAGTATTTTCAGAAGGGGGTTTTTTGTGGAAATTTAGTATTTTCATAGTTGAGAGCGTGAGTCAATTGAAGCTAGACCACCAGGGAAAACCTGGAAGAACTGGACGGCCGTTTCGTCCTATTGTGAGTC
>NC_031495.1:58784565-58868146 GCF_000237925.1 Schistosoma mansoni
CAATTGACTCACGCTCTCAACTATGAAAATCAAGTATTTGTCAACTACCGAAGACATGATGATCATAATGTTTATCGAAAGAGAATTTATACATTTTATTTTTAAGAATAATTAAAAATACTTAAAAAATAATAATGCCTTATAAACTACAGATCCGTACTCTATTAACTCGTCGAAATATTCGTTTTTAGTTTGAAATGATAAAACTTTTTTTGGCATGATCAAAGAGAGTGGATTCATTCAATTAATCAACGGTATAGATATACAATATTCGATAAATAATTTACTACACGAAATCTTCATTTAACAAAGTTAAAGTCATAGGATCACATAAATATGAGATTAACTGATTGTTTAATATCTCTACTTAAATGATAATCTACTACATTCTGTGACATCAAGAAAAGTATAAATGATGATAAACTCACGTTCTTTAAACCATCATGACCTTGTTCATCAAACCAACTGGATGCAGTTTGTAATACATTATCCAAATGTTTAAGTTCCTCTTCACTACCATATTTCCTGTAATCAGTTGAAATCATATCATTTGTATTAATCAATAAGGTTTCAAGTAGATTAATAGATTGGTCCAAAGCAGCTTTCTCTTTAGCTGCTTCACGTAACTTCTCCAATCTTAATGCAACAAAAAACATAGACCAGTAAATTGTATGAAAAACAGAAAATATATATCTATAACATAATAAAAAGATTATTACCTTTAAAGGAATGACGGCTAAAAACGCATTATTTATTAATATGTGGAAATTTTGATGTCAGATTACATTCATAAGCTTAATCAATCTATGAAATATCCCTACCATAATAAACCATGCTCTTCTGCAGAAAACAGTACGGAAATTATGCTCTTACTCTCAAAACATTATTACACGATAGCATGGTAATAATTTATCTTATGTCCTCGTGTCGCAGATATACACATAAATAAAATGAAACCGGTTGTTAGAAGCCCAGAACTAATCAGTGGGTATTTATAGAGCCGTCCAGGATATTTGAAAAAGCATGAGTACAACGAGAATGCATCTAATTAAATTGTCCCGTTTCAATACCAAGTTAATTATATAAGATTTGGTAATAGTATCTAAAGTATCAAGGTTGAGTAAAAAGTCAATAAAATGAAAATAAATATAATAAGAAAATTACTCAATATAATTACCCTTTAAAAAGACAGATTTTTTTACAACTTACTTAGATTGTGACACAATCAATTCTTTAGCAGTTAAGTCAGGAAAATCTAAATAAACAGCTTCATAGTCAATAGGTTCAAAAAATGGTTCTGTAGACTTTGAAAGGTAAAAATGAAGTGTACAAATCATTAAAATAGTTTGTCATTAATGTACAAAATAACAATAATATGATAATAAAAAATGAACAGATATACATAATAAGCTTAAATGAGGAATGAAACTCAAACTGCATAGGTAGTATGCATGCATGGTTCGATGAAAACACAAAACGAAATTAATTATAGCAACAAGGACCTATGATCAAAATCTTTGAATTAAAAGATAAATAATAAGATTTTACTATTCAATGAAAGCAAATATAAGCAAATTACAACGTGATGCAAAGAAACTACCTTCACATCTACTGTCAATTGATCTTTCCCAGATACGTCATCATCATTAACAGAAATAGTTTGGTTGTTTAAAATAGTCTGGAACAGTTAAAGAAACTCAATAGCTGTAATTGTATTCAAACCGAACAGAAATAATAGATTTTCTATAACAATTATAAGAAATGAGGTCATAATAAAGCCATTGAACATACAACAAAAAGATATTTGTGATAGATATCAGTTGAGTGGTTTGTAATTAATAATTAGCGATGAAGTAAATTAGGCACACTAAAATAATTATAAAAATCGGAATAAAGAAGTTATATCTCATTATACCAGTCAGTCAGTCCAACGAGAGAAAAAACGTGGTACGTGTTTACAACGGTTCAAATTGCCACATCATATTAGCATGGCGAATTCCATAGTAGTAGAGGTAGTAACATTATTAGTAGTAAAAGAAAAGATCACGCATCCAAGATACGATTTAAGGGAATATAAATTAGTGAAATAAAAGAAAGTATGACGAATTCAGAAGCTTAGAATTTGGGGGTAGACAAGGAGTTCATCATATATATATATATATATACTGATGACGGCACTAAGAACAAGAGAACGAATTGGCAGTCTAATATCTAAGTCATTGTGAAAGATGTTTCGATTTTCGAATGAAATCATTTCAAAGGAATTACTTCAAAATTTTAGTGAAATTAGACTGCTATAAATTTAAAAGCAGTCTATCCCCACATTATATAATGGATAAATGAAACCCACAAAAAAAGTTTACTTGAAATTTGTAAAATTTTACAGTAAATTAACTAGATCATCAATTGGCTAACTCTATAATCACTACATCAAAGCTACATGGTCTAGAAAATTGTGTGAATCCGCTTGGACCAACCACCAAAAAACCCGACAGCTTTTATGCTACAATGATTTTACTGGTAAAACCCGTTAGTCAATGTGATCATCAACTAACAACACATTTTCGTTCTAATAGCTAATACATATTCAGCAGTCCGACAAACAAGCTAAGGAATATAAGACCTATGGTAATAGGATGGATTGGTTTAATCTATCTTACTGCTTTACACTAATCTACCAAGCACATATTAGTGTACTTGACTTTAAACCACACTCCAAGTGTGAAAATTAGTTATACTGTGGTGTATACTGCTTATGTCCACATACATAAGTAGTATGTAACACCAATCGGAAGTGGAAAACCAGGCAGCAGGAGGTTGAGATAATCGAGTCGAAGAGAACGAAAATAGAGAGTAATTGTTATGGCAATGAAGAATTGATGAAGTTTGAGACAATTGATGGAAGATGTGCGAATGAAGTACTGAACATAAGTTTTTCACATTTGATGAAATTACTCCAATTTTGCATTAAATTACAATTCGTCGTCCCCACTTGTGTTTTCCATCACAACAATACTAGCCAATTGCCCGAAGAGAAGTGAAGAGAGACTCGAACGCTCAACTTAGTGGCTGAAAGCTGAGTCCCCTAATCATTGAGCGACCGCTCTATTGATTTCTTAACATTATGTACAATAGTAGCTTACAAAAGTAACACGACAGGATGAATTACAGCAGACTGAAAGACAGGGGGAATAACTTTAAAATTTACAAGGAGTTTAAGTATATTAACTGTTGGGCCAGATCATTTAGGATCATCCTAAAGTGTTTGTTACCCCAGACAACATTTCTTTACGATCCATATAAAATTATTACGCAAAACGATAACCCTTAATATATCATTTTAGAAAAAATCATAGAAAAACACCAAATTTAATCTTAATTATTAAGAAATGATAGTAAACTTACAGAGTTTTTAGTAATATTCACTGTATTGACATGAGTCGAATTAACACCATCATCATCTGTTGTGTTGACAGCAGTATCCCGTTCGGGTACATTTTTATCAACATTGGTACTATCACCTCCACCGAATAATCCACTTAAAGTACTACCAATTTCTATAAACGAAAAACAAAAAAAATTTAATAGTCAAATGTTTTAAAAGTATCTACAGATCATCTTTATATACAAACTAACATGATCAAAAGAAAAACCTTTTTTACACAAACACAGAACAGTAGAAGAAATAATGATGGCTGAGGTTGACAAACAAACTATCCTTTCTATAAGCCTACTTAAACAGTATTATATTTCAACCGAGAGGTTACAATGTTAACAATTCTAATACCTAAACACTGAAATATGATGAGCTATTGGAGTGAACAACCATTTCAGTAGCACTAATAAAGAAAATTAGTGAAATGTTACTGAATACAATCTGTTTGGATATGGAACAAACTAGATATTTGTTTTCACATTTAACTATTACCAGTACAATTAAATAGAACTGTGCGAAAGAGTACATTAGTGCCTACTAACTTAAAGTAAATATGTCAACGAAAGACTACAGAATATTATTTACCAACTTACTTTCAAAAGTAGATTTCGCCTTATTTGAATCATCAGATATTCCAATTTTTTCAATAGGATGAAATATACAACTTACACCATTAAGAACAAGAATCCCATTGTGATCCATAATGAAATGTGCTTTGACACCTCGAGGCTCAGCAAACGAATAGTGTTTGGCTGCTTTTGATACATTTCTCGTGGTGATATGACTAAGATTGTAGTTTAGACCTTGGAAACTAAAGATTAAACGAACAATCAGAAATAATTTTAAAGTATTGGGGATGATAATAATTAATATGAGAGTAGATAAGGTGACAATATGTCCAATAGATACACAAACAAATTCAATTCGGTACAACTGATGAAGCACCTGAAACAGACAAATGGATTCTTTAGAACAGAGAAGGAATTTAAGCTAATGATACGAACATCTATCAAATAGATTTAACTGCCTTAAAATAAGTAGTTTAAGTTGTCAGAAAAAGGAAAGCGAGATGTGATGGTGAAGAAATCTGATTATAGTTAAACACTGGATGCTACAAGCAGAGATCTCTTACAGTCTGTTTAAGAACAACTAACCCCAAGTGTATACCATTTGAGAAATGTTCACTTTCCACAACAGCAAGAATGCGAATTGTTTTCGCTTCCATACGCTGACTACTTTAAGTTATTATCCATTCTCTGGCTGCCATTCATCTTGTCATATATTCAGAGGGGTGGATCAAAACTGAATTTTTTCTAACCGAATAATGTATACGTAATTCCATTGATGACATAAAAAGTACTATGTAAATATGATATATCTGACAACGAAGTTATGAAGTATAGATATTTCAACTGTTAGGCTATTTGGGTTTGCCTCACGCATAAGAAACGATAGTATGAACTAGTAAACTTTAGAAAAATAATTAACTACTTGCAAGTAATCGTCAAAAATATTTTAAAATAACTAACGGAACAATGTTTACCGAGCAGCATCACCATCATGATCGACATAATTAACATAGAAGTCTAAGTCAGTAATATGTCGATTGAATTTGATTGCACGTTTTTGAGGGAAAATAGCTCCACGGGGGAAAAGAACTTGTCGAACATAAGATTCATCCTGTTGATCTTCAATATGTAAATCTTTGTCTGATTTATCGCCTGGTAACGGTGGAGCACGCATAAAATCAACCTGCAACATTATTTAAAACATATATATATGCATAAGATTCAGATACTAACTTCTAAAATACAGAGCAGGAAGAAAAGAGAATTAAAACTAATGAAACAACAAAGACGAGGAGAAAAGAGGTCACCTGTATGCTCCAACGGTACTTAACAATGGAAAATAGAGCAATAGTCAAGTATTTATGGATTTGTTTAACTTCATTTCCCTTATTTGGGAAGTTCAAACTGTAGTTTTAACATAACTGAACCTTTGTCAATTATACCGTGACACCTAGATGACTACAAATATGTGAAACATGAGACTGTTGACTGTGACATCATACTAAATTCTTAATTTTCCATGTTTGTACATTTTAAATTTTAGATTACCAATGTTGCCAAGCAATCGAAAATCTGGAAAATTAGTACAGTCCGAAACATTCCAGTGAGTTTATATATGTCCCGCACGCAAACTACTTACAACAGGCTGTGACTATCACTACAGAATTTTTACAAATACACGATGAGTTAGATTCTTAGTTTTAACAAACCTTAACAACAGTGATAGGCGTGTTAAACGTAAGGACAAATAAGTAAGAAACATTTATTAACAATTTATTTGAAACTTACAGCAATAGGATAAAGATTATAGTCTTTAACAATAAAACGAGTAACACGAAACCCAGGAGTATGAAATGCAGCTTGATACACGGCACCCAATGCGGCAGCATCATCACTATTAACACCTCTGTGTAATTCTGACCTAGGTAAAAATAGTACAAAATTACAATGGACTGAGTTCATGATAAAAAATTATTGAAATATAATCTTTATAGTATCGTGCATTGAGCAAGATATGATGACCCTGGATTTACTCCCTTGGGGTTCCATAGGTTTTCATTCCTGAGGAGTTCGGAACGAGAATGAAACAGCTACTTAATCCGCATTAGTTTCCAATAGCTCTTCAGTTAATTTCAGTTCGTTATGCGAACTGACTTCAAAATATACGATGACTAGAGCTTTATAATGTTCACCAAACATTGCATGATATTATGATGCCAATCACATACTTTGAAAAATTACTATTTTAAACACATAAGTTCATCAATAAATAACAATTTTTTTCAATAAAATTCAACTACAACTCATTGACATGAAATTAGAAAATTGGTTTCCTTTTATATAAAAACGGTTTGAATATTGATTACACCAGACAAATGTTGGACAGCTGAATGACATGAAATGATCTCGGGTTAACGGAAGTATTGTACATTCAGAATAATAGTACATAGTGTGTAACAGGTAAAGATTGTACAGTACCAAAAACAGACTAAAATACTAAGGAGTCTATCATATCACCCGAAATTCGTAACTGTTCGTTGTATCCATTACAAAGTGGATTACTCAAAATTCTCATCAATTTAACTCAATATAACGCTGATGTAGCCTGACTTCATAAAACCAGCAGTCAATGAAACTGTACTCTTTTTATGAGTATCAACGTTATTCATTTTATTGTACCTCCCATTACTATTGGATATGATTCACTCTTTTTTAACTGATTAATATTTATCCCTTAGTGATAGTATTAGGTTACATTTTAGAAACATAATGTATCCTACAGTTCGTGACTACAATCACGCCAAGACTTTGATAAGATTACATTATGAAGCGTGTTTGAAAGTGATACTTAAAAAAATAAATCCAACAGTAATTTCGTAGTAAAATAAGCGAAACGGGTCATAAAAATAACTACATGTGAATTTGCTGGAAACGAAAATGAGAATTGTCCTACTAGGTAGTTTGGGCTAGAAGTTAGGAGAAAACAACTTACTTTTGACTATGCTCGATTAGAATAGATTGAATTTTTGGGATTCTTGTACCTCCACCCATTAAAATAACTTGTTGTAATGACTCCATTGGAAAATCGACCATGATATCGGAAAATGGTCGTCTAACTCTCTCGAACAGATCAGAGCAAAATGTTTCCATCTCAGCACGAGTAATTTTAACTTTAAGATCTTCTCCATTAAACAAATTTTCCACCTTACATGGTGCAAAAAGAAAAAAAAGCTGCAGAGAACTTGTTTCACTGTGTTATGTAATTCTTCGAGATAAACATTACAATACGTTGCTGAATAAGGCGAACGTTATTTACGTAGTAAATTGTACAATTCTAAATTGCAAAAAGAATTGTGTGAATATGTATTTCAAATAATTTTCAATGTCTATCATCTATGCATTTTCGCACAGATTATAGCCTATATGCAGTATCTCAACATTACTGAATCACTTCTTTGTCAACTAGTAAGAAACAATTACATAAATTTGCGTACTACTATCGACGAATATTCTGTCTATATGACAAGACTATAATTTATGGACGAACCAATCAGATATAAGATAATAGAGTTTTGGCATTTTAGCTTGTCAATTAGTGATGGAAACCTTAAATCTAGTTCCTAACCCTAACTATCAACTGTAAATCATAATTCTAACTCCTCACACTGCTCTATAACCCTCATTCAGCCCAAGTTAGTAGGTGAACATTCTGAAGGCCACTTTAGGATCACCCAAAGGTCGTCCTTAAATTATAGTCTCACCATTTATATCATAAAATTACAAAACCAAAACGAATTACATACAGACAATTGCTTCGTTGAGTAAAATTAAACGATCAATTGTATAAATACGAATAAAATCTGTAAATAACACATCGCTCAAAAAACATTCACAATTACCTGGGCGAATATTTCGGAATTTGCACTAAGTTTGGTAAGCACGTTTGAGGCCTCTAAAGCCAGTTTAGACATAGCTCGATGACTTTTTTTCACTAGATCTTTATCTAATTTCTTTATTTCACAGAATTTTTCCAATAAGTGATCTCTTATTCGATAAATGAAAACCTGTGTACCAAATGTTGGATCATGACTAAAAACAAAACATTACAAAGTTGTAAATGTAAATCTGAACTGGTTTACCGATGCATATATTGCTTAGAATTTTAAATTTCTATTCTCTAAATACTCTCTCAGCTTTAATGACTTTCAGATTACGCAGTTTTAAAGAATTTAATATGACAGCAGTAAGCTTCTCTGTTTTAACATGATATATTAGGGGTGATTGAACTTTCCAGTGGTTAACATCACATACTTAAGGAAAAATATATTAAAACCGTATATTTTCAAAACAACAAAAGTTTCGAAAAAGTATAGTTACATTTCTTAACTAAATGTCATCAATGAAATCAAGCTAACAGTCAGGTCTGTAAAGTAAAATCAATGAAAAACTTGGTAATCTTTTAAACGATTGTGATGAATGATTTAGAATAACTGAATGTATGAATGTTTTACAACATCAACCTAGTGAAAAACTTAACTATACTCTTATTTAGGTCCGTTACTACACCAAATATCGCTGATGTAAGTTGTTTGCCGTCTTGTGTTTAATCAATCTGTCATAGGATTCTCCAAAATCTAATTTATTTATCGCCTCGCTCATCAGCAATTGATCGCTTACCTGTAGACCTCCATAGTCTAAGAGCAAGTAGACATCCTTAACCAGAAGGTTTAGCTGCGTCAGGGGTTGCAAACATTCAAAGCTGGCTAACTCAAGTAACACGGCTTATAATATAATAATTATTATATGAACAAAAGTATAGTATTTGGGTTGTATTATAATTTTGTTATAACTTACCTGACATTTACAATTCTTAACATCGGGAAATCTCCCACAACATCTCCATCTCTGTGTTTCCCATATGAGTATGCTATGGAACAAAACCACGAGAAATAATAAGATTTTCTCAACGAAATAAATAATCGGGAAAACTTTAAAACTGAGCAAACAGATAGACAGAAATAACCTATCCGTTTAAAAATGACAGTGACAGATAAGCAATCATACTACAGTACGAAGCATAGGTTGAAGCTGCCATAACAGCAACATGGGAAAGGAAAATCAACAAAACTGGCAGAGAAATCATGTAAAGTAGAGGGATTTAAACTCATGAGTGCAAACAAATGACGAGAGGAGAAACATTTACGATCAGAGTGGAGATAAATAATAATTATTATTACAAAGGGGCACCAGATACATATCCGCCGCACAAATCTCATTTGATTTGTGTGAGGACTATGATACTGTCCAGGTTCCCAAACCGAAGCAGGAGAGTAGAAGATAATTGTAAGTTACTAGTATTTGATGACAGATGTCTTAGAAATATTGCCAGCATCTGTTGGGATCACCTGGTGATTAATAGTGAGGTTAGACGCAGGGTATTAGGGAATGATGGTAAATCAGTTGAAAAAGTTGTGAATCTTCATCGACTGAGATAGTCGTTACGTATGCCCAACCACTGACTACGACGATGCGCAATGCTGACTAGTGTTGGAGATGGTTGGAAGAAAGTTAGGGGTGGTCAAAACAAAACGTGGCATTAGTTCTTGAAGGCACTAACTTCTAGTTTGAGTCATGTTGGTAGATGCAGACTACGTGGTTGGGGTCCGCGTGATTATCATAACCAATAGTTGGAGACTCTAGGTGACATGGCTCAGAATCGATCACAATGGCGTAGATGTATATACTCTTTGTCTTCCATTAAACTGTGAGATTAGGATTGCTTTATACCTTTATTTCTACAAACTAATCCTTCCTTCCTGTATTATATCCTTAAACACAATCTTTCTTTCATATATTACTACTGTTGAAGTAACTAATTCTATGAATTTGGTGTTCATCTTGTTGTGCTAATGAAATATGGCAACTTCAACCGATCCATATATGTGCCTGATCCTAAGTTGTAGCTGACTGACTGACTGAGTATATCAGCTCTCCTACAATCGATTTCAATTATGGTTCAATCTTGTTAAACCCTTTTATTAACTTACTCAACAGGTAATGTTATTCGAACAGTAACAATTCGTTAATTTCTTTGTACTATTATGATCACATGTTGCAGCCTACGCACATGTCCCTCTAGCTAAAATGTTAATAGCTTAAAATACGCTCGATGAATCATTCTCTTCTCTATGTATATATGTACTCGAATCCCATTATTAGCCTTTGCCTTGCCTAGCTGAGCCTTGATTGTATTTGACTATAAATTCACCTCTGTATTCGCTTGCTCACACATATTCGCCTCTCTGCTTCAAATCCATCCGATGTGCTTATAACTTTGTTATCCGTGCTATCCGCCAATAAACTGTAGTCGCCGCTTCTTATTGCTTTCTGATTTTAAACACCGTTGGGATTTATGTAGTAACGGTAATCAAAGTGATTGATTAACGAAGCTAAGCCACTACAAGAGTCTTCACCATCTTACATAACTCATATCCACAATCAATAACGTCATAAACTGGATTTTGTGGTCCCAACAATGTTTTCTCAAACCTTATTCTACTGTCAGTACATTGCGATAACCTGAGGAACAAAATATGAAATTGAGAGAAAACTGACAAAAAAACAAGTGTTACGTCTGAGTTGAGAAGCCTAAAGATTGTACAGCCACGACTAATTTAATGCTATATATGAACTAAATTGTTCACAGTCAAACTATGCAGTCTGAGATGGCGGGCTACAGACATTTAATATAACTAGTAGATACATGCTTACGTTTTAAACTAAACTGATGAGGCCAATAAAATCAGTGTTCTTTCGTTTAAAAAATCAAATCAAACGACGATATTAGTTTCAAAACTCTTATAATATCCAGACATGATAACGCAAATAGCGATGGAATGCTAAACAAATCACATCATCTAAACGTCACTAATATGTCCCAGAAGTTAAAACTAACAACTTTAACTGACCTGCTAAGGTTGCAGTTGTGCTCATGGAACCAATATCAAAAAACACGTAATATTGAGGTGTTTCGTTGAAGCTTTTAAAACGGAGCAAACCGAAATTTAGAGCCACTGCAGAATTATCGTTAATTATTTGAAGAACGTTTAAGCCAGCTATTTCAGACACTTGTATCAAGCGACGCCTTTCAGCCTGACCAAAATGGCTAGGTACAGTCAACACGCAAGTCTTGATAATAGAACCTGGAAAAAGTAATTATGAAAAAAATTTATATTACAGCCCATTATTAAACCTATCAACTTGTTTAT
Organism: Schistosoma mansoni; assembly: GCF_000237925.1. NCBI lineage: Eukaryota > Metazoa > Platyhelminthes > Trematoda > Strigeidida > Schistosomatidae > Schistosoma > Schistosoma mansoni. The sequence continues at coordinate 58,795,839 of NC_031495.1, forward strand.
TTATTTATATGCGCCACACAAAATGAAATAGTGATATTTGGAGGATATTCGAAATAGTAAAAGCCAAAGTTCAGAATTTATTAAAGAATAAGCTTCAAATTACATCACAACCACGATAGGTCTCCTGAGGTTTATCTTACTAAAACCGAAGACCATATAAAACTATAACACCATTGCTACTGGTTTCTATTTTAAGCTTTATTCGGTAACATACCAACTTGGAAAAGTTATATTATCTTAAAGCCACCATCGAGGTTTCTAGTGAACGACAAAATGATGGAGCGGCACAACTACAATGCATTTCAAGATGTGATCACAAAATGACCAAATATTTGTTCTTTAATACATTTTTATCACCACCAAATAGCGCCAAATCCGGTGGATAGTAAGAATAGTTATTTAGGACTATAGCATCCATTAAATTATACTTTTCCCTATGACCCAAACATGGGTCCCCAATCCTTGAGTTTATTTATGAGATTTTGCTGCCATATGCGGGCACTTAGTCATAGATAATCCAAAGCACAGAGATTTACAAAATAACAGCATGGAGTGGTTATATTTTACCAATATGCGGCAGAACTTTTACCACTGCAGTTCTGTACACACAACCAGTTGTGACCAAGTCTAGTCTACCTTGCCACAGACAGCTTTAGTTTTGGTCTGGTGTAGATTTGTTTAAGTTTCTACATACCCCCCAATCACATGATCACACAAACAAAAGAACTGTTTTGTGCCCATTCTTATAGTTATGAAATAACTTCATGAACTCTTGATAATACTAAATTTTCTATTAGGTATTTATCCTGTCTTTTTGAGGACAAACTGCCGGTTGCCGCTCAGATCTTATTGTCAACTTCAACTGGTATGCAAATTTTTCCTTAGCTAGATTATATTTAATCCAAACGCACAGGTAATTTGTTCCTTTCAGACATCCAAAAGATTAGAGAAATCTACACACTAAGTCCACCAGAGTACTTATTTATTTCACTGGATATAACTCTATAATTATAAAGCAAAAGGTGTCGCAATTAAAATTTAACAGTTGCAGTGAGATGATAAATAAAGCTTGATGATAGTCTCTAAAACCAAAGGAAAACATACCAGCATAAAGTTCAGCGTAATTGTGGGCATATTCAAAGAGCATAGCAACCAGTTCATCAACCGAAAACACCACACCATCTTTTAGAGTGAAAAATAGTTGTCCAGATGTGGCATCATAAGACAAATTGTGGTAAGGATAACGTTCCTGAAAGAGTTTAACCATTGGATGATCTATAGACTTCCCAAGAAGAGACGGAATGGACTGGAATACGTTTTCGGGACTTTTAGAAGCCTACAAAAGTAAGAATAATATTGACACAATACGTTTAAATGACTTCCCAATACACAGGTTTTGCTTTACTAACAATTACAACAGCAAGTGTGCAACCTAAAATGAATGGACGAACTCATCGCCCGACAAAAAGCAAGTCATGCAAGTATACGTATAGACACATGATCTAACACAAACTGCAGAACTGAGAAATATTATAAGGCAACAGATATTTCAAAGTTAATCGTGCACTAAACAACCTTACTGTTACGAGAAGACCATTTGTAGCGACATATAACACACTGTCTTGATGTACAACGGACAATGAAATCGAGAAAAACATAACCACATACACAATCAGTTAGGTTCTAAGAACTAGCGCAGACTGTATATGATTAGACTTACATTCTGATAGAAATGAAGCCATGGGATAATATTACATACTTATTTACGCCTGTTACCCCTCATGAAGGAGCATGGGCCGACCACCAGCACTCCCCATAGTACCCTGTCCTGGACAATTCCTTCCAGCTGCTATTCATTCTTTCATGTCTGCTTCCGATCCCCGACGCAATGTGTCCGTTGGTCTTCCTCGTTCCCGTTTCTCTTCAGGATTTCAAGTTAGGGCTTTCCTCGTCATTCAGCCTGATAATTTCCGTAATCTGTGTTCTATCCATTTTCAACGTCTTTTTCGAATTTCCTCTTCAGATGGAAGTTGGTTTGTCCTCTCCAACAGTTGGTTGTTGCTGATGGTATCCGGTCAATGGATATTGAGTATCTCATGTAGACAATTGTTCATAAATACTTGTACCTTTTTGATGATGGTTGTACTAGTTATTCGAATTTCAGCTCCATACAGTAGAGCTGTCTTGACGTTCGTATTGAGAATCGTGACTAGAATGTTGGCTTGCAGACGGTTGTTTTGAGTTCCACACGATCTCTAGTTGTGGGAATACTGCCTTGCTTTGCTAATCCCTCCACGTACATTTGCTTCGGATCCTTCCTGTTCATCGATGATGCTGACCAGGTACGTGAAAGCTTCCACCTCTTCTAGAGTTTCTCCATCAAGTATAATTGGGTTGATGTTATGTATTGTATTTCAGGATCTTGCTTTTTCCATTGTGTACGTTGAGACCTACTTTTGCAGAGGTTGCTACTACACTGTATTCACTCGCATTTGTTGGTGTGTATGGGATAGAAGAGCTACGTCATCTGCGAAGTCCGAGTCGTCTAGCTGCATGCAAGCTGTCCATTGTATTTCATGCCTCTTCTGAGATGTGGAGGTCTTTATAATTTAGTCGACCACTAGAAATATGCAATATGGCAGAATGAAAAGGCAAAATCACATCCTCTTGATAATTGTGAATTTGGTTCAGTATTCCTTCCATTTTTATTTCAATGTGATGATTATTCAAAGTAATATTTGTTTTGCTTTTCAGTGTGATATTTTATTCGTTATGACATTTATTTACTTGAGTCCGATGTTTATTCAAGATACTATGTTCTCGTATTAAATTAACGTAAGCTATGTTCAGTATGATATGCAACATGTGGTTTGTTATAAGTCTGGGTATGTCTCATATGCAACTTTATTTTAGTTAGTAATTAAAATAGGTATATAATCAACAAATTAATGTGTATTTCCGACTATAGTCATCGTGTTTTATTGGTTAATTAGTTTTCACTTGTACCAGTCTTGGTGTTTTTACTTCACCTTGTTAGAATTGTAGTGGTTTCTCGTTCTTTCAAGTATAAGAATAAACGACGCGGGTATAATTAGCGATGGGAATTTTAGAAAAAAGCCATAACAATTGCCGATGGGGTCAACTGACAAGCTTCAATTTACAGTATAACCGTCTGGTTTCATTTATAACCGTTTTTAGTTCAACTTACCCACAAATCCTGATTTTTTAGTCGTAAATATACTTTTTTTCTACACGTCGCCGTTACATTAAACGACGCAGTTACTAATGTATGAACATATCAGTTTCAGTTGCAGAAATAAAATCAATGCTTCAATTTAATGATGTGTTGACTAGATTTCGTTTAATGCTCACCGGTGCATTGAAGGAAGACATGCTTAAACAATCAAGTCCGTAATCGCACTTCGAAATCATTGATATATTTGACGAGGTAACCAATACATTGTCCGTTGCAATCAGCAACAGTTTTGTGAGAGAAAGAAGCCAACAGAATCTTTAATAAGGTAAATTCTGGGTAATGTTTAAATGTTTTTTTTAATCAGATCGCAATTATTCCAACTCTCCAGTTACATTGAGCGAAATTCAAAATCATCGAGATAAACATTTCAAATGAATCAATTTCTGATCAGATTTCTGAGGACGTCATATCAGATGCTAATTATCTTAATGCTTCATTATTTTCTAATGAAGTCTGATAAATTTGGCGGAAATATTTCAAATGAATCGAATTCTGGTAATAGCATGCCAGATGTCGCCACCTGAAGTTTGTGTTGACGATGTTTGAATGAATAATAAAAACTCCACAACCAAACCATCCAGCTCAGAGAACAAAACTTCACCTAAACAATAATCAAAGCAATCCACCACAGTTCGTTATGTATTAATATAAGGCCGTGAAACTAGAAAGTAGAAGACACTCAGACGACAAAACCTACTGAGCCCTGCTTACTTATTGTAAGACAAGTGAGTGACTACCGTTAAGATCAGGTGTCGGAAACTAAGTAGATCGGTTATTAAGATTACAATCTATCGATTGAGATGTCTGGGACATATCACGTTCACCTAACCACGACCTATCCTGGAGTATAATGTTTGCTGTAGTAGGAATAAGTTGGGAGTTAACTATCACAAGTGAGATAAAGCATTAGTCCATGAAGTCAAAGGCTGTTAGACTGTCGTGTTGGTAGGTTTAAACCATCTAGTTCGACCCCGTGCGTTAAAACTGGTGAATAGACAAGCGAAACGGCAAAGTAACGACTATGATAATGGCTATGCGTTTACACTTTGTCACCAATACTGTTGAGTTTTAATATTTCTTACTTCATTTCTTTAGCTTATCCTCTCTTGTAGAACCATAATTGGTAATATTATTTCGACTATTTCGCTAACCATCGTGTGTATTTTGCCCTGCTATGATTTGGTATGGCGGCTTGTTCCAGGCTCTATGATGACTATAACTAAAAGCATCAGACATTCAACAACTGGAAAGTAAGCCAGAACACTGTTTCAACCACTTAGGCATTGATATCTTCCTTACGGATTTCTGAAAAATTCAGTTTTTGTCCAGACAGCAGCACTGACAAAAGTAAGCAGCTAAGCGTTGTTAATGGAATGTTGGTACGATATTATGTACACAGACAGTACTAGGGAATTGATATTTATCTTAAGTCACGTCACAACAAAAAATGTGGCTCAGATTATGAATTGCAGCAGAACGAAAACATGTCGAGGACAATAAAGAGCTTACCAAATTGACTGCGAGACTCCCGAATAACCTTTCATTGTTTTTGAAGCCGATTGCAGTTGAAGTTTTTCTTTTGGAATCACTGAAAAATAAATATCATGACATCTAACTCACGGTGCAACGGCGATCTCCATGGGTTTTCCAGGCTAAAAGTTGTGAGTAAATCAAAATTAGGCTACTAAGAACAAACCAAAACCACCGCAACTTTCATAAACTCGGTCCCTAAGTCTATAGACATTGATGATATGGCCTCTGAAAAATGAATAGTTCATACAGTGAACAAACCTATAGAGCCCAGAGATAATGCGTGAAAAGCCACCACAATAAACATCAAGAAAACCCTCGACATCTTGAAGCTAGCTGGCAGAGGTGACAGTGGACGTGTATTTACAACACCAAACAACGCGCACCAACTTGTCGAGTGATTATTGGACAATATAAAGTCACCTAGACAGTTCAACTGTTTAAACAACATTGATAGATATCTTCAAGTAATACTCATGCTGACATATCTAGAACTTCCAGTATGATCCACCTATGTATAAGTATCAGGTGTAATATTACATGTGAATCTTATTAGATATACGGCTAATAATTAGTAAGTTAGGAAAGTAAGGTATTTATATTTAGGTTGTACTAATTCCACATCCAAAACAATCACTTCTCCTACGAAAACGGTCATATCTCCAGGGATATTGATAATGTAGACCATCAACGTTTATGGTCTATGTCGAATGATTGCAGTCCTACTCGAGTTAGACGGGAACGGTGTGACGAACCAGCTAACTTCGAAGTCACACCCCTCAGTCAGTATCTAACGTGGATTACCCCTTCGACGTATCAAAGTACTATGGGTAAATATATTAGTGAGAATGAGTACAGAGACGTTGGTGAGACCATCACCACATGGGCCAGTCCATGGCGTATGATTAACTGATGCGCGTTTGTTGTCCTTGACTTTGTCAGGGATCGATCATCTGTCCGACATCCAGTGACCCAACTGCCGGATGATTTGGCTAGGGTTCAGTGATATTTCACTGCCCCTATAATATTTTTAGACGCACTCCTATATCAGAATTCCTGATGATTAAACAATTGGTTTTCAAAGTGTTATGTGGTGTGGAGATAATTAGAATAGACCTCACGGTCTCAAAGAAACAATTCGCAAACAAATAATTGTTGTCATGGTTATTAATTTTTCATGATTCCATTAAACCAGTGCAAAAACTACGTTAGTAGGGGTTTCGCGTAACTTGACTTATGATTTTCCTGTACATTATGCGCACGGTACATTGATTACCGCTCAAAAAATATATATGTTCGCATACTCACTGAGCTCTGACTTTGTCAGCCGTTATTTTCTGACTGCTTACTAATAATTCTGTTGTGCATGTTTAATTTATCCGCCACTGAGATTCAACTGAAAAACCTTGGAACGGAATAAATCCTAAAAATCTATAATTTTTTGAACCTACGACATTGACACTGACTTCATTAACTTTGCCGAATACACCCTATCCGGAGTAAGTAATCTGGTTTCCGGACCAGTTCACGATCGCGTTCCTCATCTTACTTATTCTTAATAGAAACTAGTGAGCCAACGTACTTCTCAACTCATCGACCATCTTTTGAATATATTTTCAAAAACCCTTCATCTCTGGTTCCTAGTTTATCTGGCTCTGGGACCCTTGACTATAAATTGTTACAGACAACATATCGTCAAGCACTGAATATCCTCACCATCTTTGCTGTGAACCTATCTAGAATCTCGAGGAAACTGATGCTCTCCAGTGGACGTGAAGCGAAGTCGACCAGCTTCAAATCTTGAGATGTTGAAACTGACGTTGTCAGCCCGCAACTGACCATCCGTAAAACTGAGATATTTAGATGTTTATGTAGTGTTGCAGTGTCGGCCGAATTCTGTTGATAGGTGTGAAGTAAGCCCTTCCGCTCACAGTTTATGTTCAAGAAACGCCGCCAAATTTTTTGGTAGTGCCTATCATGTATTTCTAACCATCGGAGCGAAATATTGAAAAATAGTGATAAAAGGTAAGAGGGGGATTATAAAGAATAGAACGATGGTCCATGTATATTGAAAGACATCTCATAAGTGTACAATCCTGCGGTTTCCTGAACACCAAACATACTACTCCGCTTCTACTCATAAATGGCAACTGTAGTTTGTTCTTTTAGTCTTGTATTCCTTATCTTCATACTCGAAGACCAAGGAGAAATTTGTCAGGTATGAAACAGAATTAAAATGTCGTAATTTCTAAACTGCAGAAGTTTTAAATGAGGAATAACTATTGAGGTTAGTTAAGAAACGCACTATCTCCCAGTTGAAACCAAAACAAAATTATTAGGTACTTGACGGTTCTAAATTTCATTAGAAACTTAAATGTACACTATTGCCTAAACAAATATCAGCACCTAGTTACCAACCGATAACTGTTCAATCAACAATGATAAGAATTTATTTTCAATGACTGTCAGTCAAACAAGGCACGCCAATTGATTGGCAGGATCACGTTCTTACCAATGTTGCGTGATTGATTGCGTTGAACTCGTTTATCTGCCTTCATGGATGTGCTATAACAATAGTTTTCGTAAAGAAGCAATTTAACAAAATGACGGTGCATAAATAGATGATTTTCGAATTAAAATTCAATTGCACAGTGTAAAAGATGGCATGTCATGTTGATGCTGTTACAAAGAGTGTATACTGTAGGCGTCACACAGTTCATAATGTTATAACTTGTGGCCTTGTTTTTCATTAACATACAAAGTAATGATACTGCCAATTAGAGAACAGTGACTTATCGACCTGACCAATGACACATAAACCCGTACGGGTGTTCTGGAGTCTTTACCGGTCCTTTTTCTATCCTAGCCCTTTCGGTTGAGTTCAGAACACAAGTCTCAGTCTCCGTTATATGTATCATTTATTTCAAACATACTTGGTTTGTATACAAACCAAACAGACCACGTCGTACCGTAAAATAGAAAGTAACATCTGTACAAGATCTAGCCAAAAGTGTAATTTACAGATTGAGCATAACGTAAGAATGGTTAATTGTATGATAATAATCCGTTAGTCAAAATTAATCTTACAATAAGAGAAATACGAATATATATGGCTTAGTTACCTAACAATTACACAATAAAAATATATGTATAGTACTAGTCCATGAGTAAATATGAACATCTACCATCTATTATTCTCGTCGGGATATGGAATATAAAACAGACAAAATTTTGCATAGATTTTGACGTTTGGCCAAATCAAGTGCAACAAACAACTTTACTAATGATCCAAGGTGTTACTCCATCCTTTTTGATAGATCGTGTACAGGTCGTTCGAAAGATAATGTTTAATTTTGTTAAGAATAGTAAATAATGAAATAAATACTCAAGCCTCAATATTTTGATAGTATGATGTTTTTGTCCAACTCTTAACGACCCAACTTCAGTTGTTCCAACAACACCAAGTATTTCCAGTTCTGTAAAGAGTGCTCTGTTCCACAATCGAAAGTGCACAATCCTAGTCAATTCAACCAACACGATCAAAAAGTAGGGCTAATTGGTTCAGCAGTCCCCATAACCAACTATCAATTGAAACAAAGCAGATCAGAGAAAACATGGAAATCCATTGAAAACATAGGAAAAGAAAAGCTACAAAAAAGTGCGATTAGTATCACTTCATCTGATATCGAAAGGTCGACGAAATTTACATTTGAAAAGATCAAGAGGAATAAATTACAACAGTGTGTACGTGGAGGGATTTTCATTCACGAAATTTCCCAGAAGTGTGGTGTGTGTGCTGCTGATTTCGACAGATGCAAGTGATTTGTATCATCAATCGAAGGCAAAATATCCGGAGGAAAAATATTATGAGGATCAAAGTAAACGGAATGAGAACAGAGGATGATTGGTGTGGGAACGAAGAAACGATCAAGTTCGAGACAACTGATTGAGATTTTGCAAATGAAGTGTTTATTGTTTGGTCCTCAAAGTCTAATAAAATGTTCTCTGATTTCGTATTCAAATACTTTCGGCTGTCCACACATGTGTTCTCGTTCACTGTAGAAGGATCTAAGAAAATGCTACTGAATACATATTTAAGTAATCGAATTTACTAGAATATGCGACAGTAATAAATAACCGAAATATGACAGGAAGAGGTGGAAACAAATAAAATGAAATAAAAACAGTGTAGTGGTATTGGTTCTTAACCACACGACCTTTGAAGATAAGTGTATAAGCACTGAGAAGATTCTCATTCAACATGCGACACTAAGAGGAGGCTAACAATACTGAACGATTGAACAAGGAGTCGAAATAGGATGACTCGGCCTTGCAGCAGTGGCCATTCCATATAACATCTTATCTTTGTTCTGAATATATTGCTCTCTTCTTAGCCCAAATGTCTTCGAATGAAGCGCTAGACTTCACTTTGCAGACCGTCACTACAGGACGAGTCAGTTCATGGGCTGTGATAAATGTAACAATATCGAAACAGGCCATTATTTCGCGGTAGTACTGAAGAATAAGACTTCTTTGAAACTAATCAGAATTTACATTGATACTGACACTCAGAATTTACAACGATTGTATTAGAGTGGAAACAACACTGACAACCGAATATTCAGTAATTGCATTATAATGCAGTAAGTCCTGGGCTGCATCAAACTGGCCTAATCTGAATTGTATTAATGTGAATGCAAACTGTCTAGTCTCGGTTAGTCAGAGTATCTGAAATATATGCAGATCAAGAGAATAATGGAATGTGAACAGCAAGTATAAAGTATTTTTGTTTTGTTTGTCTATAAATAACTATTAACGCTTGATTTAAAGGAGTTGGCTTACACGTCATCTCCACCGCTCGTCATTTTGCTTTGCTTCTCCAATAGTTTGTATAGATCAACGGTTTTATGAAACATATGCATTCGAAATCTATTCCCTTATTTGACGTATTTGGTCCCATTATTCAGCGTGATTTCAGCCGACGATTATATACGACGATTGGCACCAATTTATTTCGATGACAAACATTCATACGATCTAAACAGAGTCGGATTTGTGGGGAGTAGTGTAACGTCATGTTCTATGTTACACATACATAGCTCATTCTAGCTTCTGGACAGGTCAATTCACCTATCCATCATGAGTCATGTTTTCACCCTGTTAATTATTCATTTATTAACCCAGACCATTTTTATATGAGCGTAGGTGTGTGTACACTTCTTACCCTATTTATCACATGAGCGTCATTTATTTTCATCTGAGTATAAATATTGATTAACACTTGATTAAAGCGAGTTGGCTTACCTGCCATCCCCAATGCATGTCATTTTTGTTTCGCTCGCTGATATTTGCTCAAGTGCTTATAGCTTTCTTGCCTGTGTTATTTGACAATGAACTGTAGCTCCGGCTTCTCTTTGCCTTCTGATTTTATACACCCTTGAGATTCGTATTACAACGGTTATCGAGGTGAGCGGTTAGCAAAGCACGGCACTACAGATTTAGGGCACTACGACATACTACAGAAATACAAAGGACGAGTCCCCAAAAAACAAACACGGGAGATTTTCTCTATATATGCGCAAGATAATGCAAAGATGGATCTTACAATGATTTTAGTTTACCCCATTAATTATTGGCTATTATGGGACAAGTAATTGTATTCCATCCCTCCCACTAGTATTGTTTGGATATCACACCAATTCATTAGCACCTTTATTCTGCTTGCCTCATATACCTACGTCAGTACACAGAGTCATCAGTGGTCCACTTACTAGTCTTGAAAGTTCTTTAACTGAAGGTTTCTTCTGTCCTTCAACAACCACTTGAACAATTTGAGCTTCTCATCTTTTCTTCAATCTGGACTTACGTATATCAGCATTCTTAATATATTGTTCACGTTTGTTAGGAAGCTCATTAAGCACACTTTTCGAACGGTAAATTTGGTCCTAACGTAATTTGCATTTCTCAAACGTTTTCTGTGTTCTTACGCAACAAAAGTACTATTTCTGATATAAAGAATCTACTCTGAGCTATACGTTTGGTAGATTACGTTTTTTGAGTTTCACCCAACTTAATAGTTAACTGTGATTTCGCCTCAGCTTATCACTCGGTTTTCTTTTCAGTTTTTCACGTAAAGGCTAGTTATAGCTTATCGTGACCCGTTTTTATCCATTTTTGCCCGTTTTAATGTACTGTGTTTCTTCTAACGGTCCTAGGCTTTCTGCTTGTATCTATTAGACAGTTTATATCAATACTCATGAAAAATTCATGCGAAAGACCTGGCTGCCCCCTTACTGTTACATCTGGCATGCAGTGCGACAACTGCAAAAGTAGGTTCCACAAAGCGTGCATAGATCTCACAGAAACTGCCTACAGCAGACTCAGAAAGTTGGATTGTAGGTGGATATGTGTTATATGGATACTGTAGTTTTGCTGAGTAACATCATTGCAATACTGGCAGGTCTGAGGAACAAGTTGTCTGGAAACTTGGCAAATGACAGTCATGCAACGGATAGAAAAACAGGAACGCTCAGTGTAAACAAGGAGAGGCATTTCGACAGGTCTACTATCGATAGTGCAGGTAGAAACATTAGTGATGACATGCTGAAACTCAACACTATCTTAACGTCGACGGTAAATGAATCCCTCAGTAAACTTGGGTCTCCCAACGCAGAATCCTTGAATGCAACAGAGGTTCGCAAAAACTTTGTGGGTGGTTGGACCCACGCTAACGGAGTTAAAAAGACCAGGCATCGCCGTCCAAGCTGAACATTCCAAGTATTAAACGGAAATCAACTGGTGACTTGGCCGCACAGTCTATCCCCAAGAATGTTCGTCCGATCATCAACGAGGCTAAGAATCGGAAACGCGCTTCGACCTCCAAACAACAAGATGCCAAAACTGGACGTACTGGAAAACCTGATAAATGAATAACGGTCCGTGACGACTAATAATTATGAACCTTAAAGACAACCCTGACCTTCACCTCAGTTTGCAGGACGAAAATGATAGGATGCTCTGAGAGAATTAAACAAGAAGCTTGAACTCCCTAGAATGGAGCCTGGAAAATTCATCACGCATTCCTTGAAAATCGAAAACATACTGAATCAACAGGTGACGAGGCTAGCCAAGAAAGACGGAGATTCTAGACCCCGGCTAATGAAGATAAACTTCCCCCTCCTCCTTTGAAGTTTGCGTTACGATCACACGGTATTTATTACAAAGTGCTTATATATCGTTAAACTCTAGTTTATTAATCAATAATAACATTCAGTTAACCCTTGAAGAAAAATGGTTCGACTGACACAAAAACGAGCTCGAAAAAGTCCTAGTTCTTCAGATGTCAACTCTGGTCTTACCTATACCCCATGCTCTGCAACTCCTGTTGCACCAGATAATAGTGGGAGTGGACTTATTCCACACATATTGCTGGATGACTCTATGTCTAACTTAATGATGAGTTCTAACTCACGAACAGATGGTATCGGTCTTATTAAGAGCGAATTAGCCGCTGTCTATAAGCAATTAAGTGATATGCGTTCTAAAGTGGAGTCACTTGCGGGCTCTTTATTAAAGCATGATGATCTTAAACTAGAACTAAAGACACTGTCACCCCTTCGACTGCTGTTGTCAAAGGATATAGTTCCTTCTGAACTCGAAGACAGGATCAAAGTAGAATCAGTTATTGACTCGATAGCTAGCGAAGTCACCAAGCGAATAATCTCACGAAATAACGTGATTATATATAATATACCTGACAAGGTTGCCATTAAAACTGTAAGAAACTCGATACTAAAGGCAGCTAACCTCCAGGACAGTCCATGCCAATGTATCCGACTTAACAAAAAGCATCAAAAATACTCGTGCCCTATCCTGTTTAGATTCGATTCCCATTTATTAGCGGAACGTTTGATAGAATCTGAACAGCTAGTCTGTGCGCATACGAAGTTTAAAAACGCTCGTATAGTCTCAGACAAAACCACCAATCAAAGATTAACACAAAAGCGTACCATAAAGGAAAATAACATTGATGAGGTCACAAAAAATGTGATTGCGCCAGCAGCTGAACCCACAGGTGCAGCTAAATTATCTCATGTTAGTCAGTGTACTGATATACCAATGCAGTGTGTTAGTTTGCCTCTCATACCCCTAGTGGCCCTAGATAACCAGGACATATCTGATGGAGACTCTAATGTCATTCTTTCCAGTGTAATATCGGAAGCCCACAATCAAACACCTGATTCTATTGTGATGGCTCATAAAAACACTGCTAAACCTAAAAAGAATATACCAATTAAAAAGAAAGTAAATAAAAAACCTTCTAGTTCTAAACCGATTACCAAAAATATTTCAACGGCTTTACCAAACAAAAGTATAATTTCTGAAACTATGCTTAACCCTACTCATCGTAAGGGAGGTTATAAGGACACATTTCGTTCAAACGTTACACAAGAAGGCCACTACAACCATCATGGAAGCAGGCCTACTATTAGACAGACGGCAATAAACCAACGTGCCCCATGGTTTCCCCCATATGTAATAAATAATAAACCTGCAATATGTAACTCTTATCATCACTCTCGCAGTGGAGAAGATGGTATACTAGGTTATGCACCATCAACGCAACCCCAACATGTGGGCACCTGTCTTAATTGTCCACCAAAACAAATACAACAAATTATTCAACCTTACCAAAATAAGGATTTTTTTTTCGGCCTCCAGAGACCCTTTGTTCCACTAGCACTACAATTCGCTCATGCTATAGCCCATGCGATCCGGCAAACACATTGAACCATAGTCCAGGCATAGCTAGAACTCATACCTTCGATAAGGATGCTCTCGGCTTCTTTACACTACACACTCCCTTTTTAAACTTATTACTTATTAACGCACGTTCACTTCTGAACAAAATTTCAGCCTTGAGAACCTTAGCCTTTCTAGCCAAGCCTTCTTTTATACTTATCACTGAAACGTGGTGTTATCCAGCAGTGGCCGATTCCGAATTAAATATCCAAAACTATCGACTCTATCGTTGTGACAGAGAAACTAAGCGAGGAGGCGGTTGTCTTATATTTGCTTTGGATACCTTAACAACTAATAAAGCTGAAGATAGTATCTTGAATAGTTTACCAGAATCGATCTGGATATCAATCAATACCCTAAACCATAGTCTACTCCTAGGTTGTATATATAGAGCTCCTGATAGTACTGATAATTTGAATGATTGTATTATCAATGCATTTATACACGCATCTACTCTACACTTCAGCGCTAAGATTATCACTGGTGATTTCAATTATCCTGGGATTAACTGGAGTACCGGTAGTTGTCAGTCTAGCAATGATGAATTTTTATCAATCCTTAATCTGTACTGCTGGTCACAGTGGGTTCGTACCCCAACAAGGGGTGATAATACACTTGATCTAATATTTAGTAGAGATATCATTCCCCTATCTGTACAAGTATACAACGAGTTTGAAAGCAGTGATCATAGGATAGTAACTTGTGCTCTCCCCATCTATCCCTCCTACAACCGACCAATTCAAAGAACCTGCAATTATAGAGACTATAGGCATACAGACTGGGACCTCTTGCGCTCACTGATCAAACTCTCAGACTGGGATAAATTCTTCTCATGTAATAGTCTGACAGATGCCATCAATATATTCTATTTCATTGTTAACTCTTGTCTAGACTCCTGTGCACCAATTAAGACTTACAGGATTAGTAAACATTACGAATTATATATACCAGCTAAATATCGTAATAAACTAAGACGCCTAAAGAAACGTTATTTTAAATCTAACGATTTCACGGCAGTCACACAAATAACAATAATTTTTAACCAAATTAAAGAGAAACATAGGTTAAAAGCCATCAATGAAGAGCTATTAGCACTACGTACTAGCTCAAAAGTGCAAAACCTAATCCACCTTTACAATAAACGTGCTAAATCAACTCAAAAGATTGATATACCATGCATCCTGCATAATAATAGTTTTATATATGACCCAAAAACTATAGCAGACCTTTTCAGTGGTAATTTTGCAAATGACAAAGAATCCATAAATGGCTCTGTTTCTAGAGTTATATGCTTGACTGGTAGCTCAATAACATCTATCTCCTTCACATGTCTGAAAATTAGTAAGGTTATAAATAAGCTCAAGGTTTCGAAAGGTCACGGTGCAGATGGGATTTCATCATTTCTCTACAAATATGGTGGTCCAGATATCCAACTTCTTCTCCTTAAACTGTTTACCCTCTCTATGGAATCAGGCTCTTATCCTGACCGTTGGAAAACCGCGTACATCATACCACGTTACAAATCCGGAGATAAGACTGACATGAACAACTATCGGCCAATAAATATTACTCCAGTTATCTCTAGGATTATGGAAAAAATTATTAGTGACGAACTATCCAACTATTTATTGACTGAACAATTTATTGATGATTCGCAACATGGATTTCTTAAAAATCGATCCTGTATGACATGTCACTTTGACTTCTTTAATTTAGTCTATTCGCTTCGTAGCCAAGGATATCTAGTATTAGTGCTATACCTGGACATTTCTAAGGCCTTCGACATGGTCAACCACCAACTTCTCATAGGTAAACTCGCATCTTATGGGGTCGAAAACCCGTTACTAGCCTGGTTTGATTCCTTCCTCAGCAATCGACATCAAATAGTTAAAATCAACTCTTCATTGTCGAACGCAGTCCCTGTTAGAAGTGGGGTAATTCAGGGTAGTGTCTTAGGTCCTTTGCTCTTTTTAGTTTTCATTAATGATATTTGTGAGTTTTTTAGTGTGGGTAAGTCCCTTTTGTTTGCAGACGATCTTAAGGTGGTGTACTCATTTTTTCCACATGAGCTGAGCAATATTCGAAATTGCATCAGCACGGAGCTTAACAAGGTAGCACAGTGGTGCTCAAAATGGCAGCTGGAGCTCAATACAGCTAAATGTGGTTGGCTATGCTTCGGTGATACATCACTCAACCTTAATCTTACCATAAATGGGGAAATGTTATCTAGGCTACATACAGTAGTAGATCTAGGACTTAGGTACTCCGATGACTTGTCGTTTACTGAACAGGTAATGAAACAAACGTCCAAGTCTCAACGCCTTATAGGTTTCATAACTCGAAACCTTCATAACAGCGAATCTCGTATTCTAATGTACAAAGTCTGTGTTCGACCACTCCTCGAATACTGCGCGTTTCTCCTTAGTAGCACGCGCATAAAGGATAAATTAAGACTGGAATCAGTACAGAGACGATTTACATTTCGTACTCTTGGACCTGATAGTGTCTTAACATATAATTCGAGGTGTAGTAAACTAGGGCTTGACCCTTTATGGATGAGGAGACTCAAACTTAACCTTATCTTCTTTTTCAAAATACTTAACAAACTCTCCTTCACATCCAGTCAGGCGATTCAATATGCTAAGGCTTCACATTACGACATTCGTAACTCCTTGTCTTTAGCGAAACAAACATATTCTAGATCTTCTCTCTATATGAATTACTTTACCTGTAAGTTTTCTAGACTCTGGAATAATTTACCCCAAACTATCCGTATGTTAAACTCTCTCCCATTGTTTGTTCGCTCAATTAATGCTTTTTGCTCCTCTGAAAATGCATTAAATGCTCTAGCGCCTGCAAATGTATCTTACTCCACAAGTGAGATTATAGGAACTTTAAATGTTTAACCTCTTACTTGCTATCGTTGTTTTGTTGTTCCGTGCTCTTTGCTTTAATCTTACTTTCTCTAGTTGTAGATAATTAATAATAACTCGCTCTGGCACTGGTAATAACCTTACAGAACAATGTTGGTCAATCATCAGGCTATCCACTTGATGAAAAAATGACAAGTTCCCTGGTGTTGCATTGGCTTGCCGTGATATATGCCATATTTAAACTGTTTATCAATTACTAAACCAGCAAACATAAAACTTTCTTATAATTCATGTTTGTTCTCTACATTAAATGTTGATTTTTATAACAATCTGATCATGCCTGTAAACTGGTGTGAATTCTGTAAATATTATTTTCAGAATATATATTATTATTATTATTATTATATGGCGGCTGCAACTCCGGAAGTATTTCGTGCCAACAGACGTCGGTTGCCAACTGGAATCTATTTGTATCCGGATAAGCCTTTCGACTCCAGGATCAAGCACAAAGGCAAGCTAGAGCTGAGAATTGCAATTACGGACTGTCTTGATCATAAAAACAACGTGTAGAGGACAGGGACTTTTAACTCAGAAATCCTTGTATAGATAGGCTACCTGTCCATTCAAGTAGGGCTCATACAGACAAACAGGAGGAAGCTCACACGTTCCAAAATGAAAGCATAAACTGCTTATGAATACCTGTATTAGAGGTCAAAACTCAACTAAAGCTCGGTTCTTTAACCCCATTGATGGTCCGGGATTATTCGGAAATGTGAAGTCGGCAACTCGTTGGAGAAACAGTCAGATACCGTCGCGCTTAGAAAGGGTATTCACAAATGAAGAATTCCTAGTCGACGACTTCGCAGTTCTGGCTCTCCTGGGGAAACCTTCAGTTTTGTCAGCGAAACTGAGCTAAGATATCTCACCAACAACAGGCGCTGGAATTTCAAACGGTTGAGAGTGTCAGTTTCACAGGAATATCTACAACAGGTGGATTGAGATGTTCACCCTCAACTTGATGTGGATGCTCATTGGGATCGCCTACTGCACACGCTCTTATGTACTACTAAGCATTCAGTTCCTCAAACGATCCCAAAAAACTACAAACATCAGGAGCCGTACTCTTCGCTTGCTAAGCCGCAAAAGGCACTATTGGGCTGAATATGTACGAACTGATTACAACGGTGCGTACAGTCAATGCAAACATATAAGGAACATATGCACAAAGGCAATTAGAGAAGACAGACTTCAGTACCAGATAAGGTTTGTCGATAAATTTGTCTTCAATCAGAAAGGCTTATTCCGTTACGCAGCTTCTCTCCGATAAGCCGAAACTGGAGTTTCCCAATTGCTAGGTCCTAATGGTTCGACCAATAACGACGAGGATGCTGTGAATCTTTTGGCTGAACAATACTCTCGAACATTTCAACCGACTCACATCAACTACACTGATGAAAGCTTTACTTGCAACTGCACAGGACTTTCCAAAGTGGAGCTGGGAGCTGACCAGGTGTTCCGTAAACTGCAGCACATAAGAAAAGACACTTCTCCCGGTCCGGATTTGGTTCATTCTGCTATACTAAGGGAAGCAGTTTCAAACCGAAGCAAACTACCGGAAATATGTAAGCTGGTTCACATCACACCAATTTTCGAAGGAGGTCGACGCAGCGAACCCTCAGACTACCGACCAGTAGCCCTTCTCTCTATGCCTTCTAAAATTATGGAGTCCCTGATATGCGACGGTATACACGACTACTTGTTATCCCTAAGGTTCTTCTCACCCCAACAGCATGGTTCCAGGAAGGGTCACTCTTGTATACCCAAACTACTGACGGCGGTGGACAGATGGACAAGCATCCTTGATCGTAAGGGGAAGGTTGACATTATTTACTTTGACTTCTCAAGAGATTTTGATAGGGTAACCATATATGTCTTATCAATACGCTTAAACGATTTGGTATCAAACCACCTCTAATTGACTGGCTGACTTCATATCTGAAAAATCGACATTTTAAGGTCAGAGTTGACTTCACTTTCTCTCAGGCTATGGAATGTCCTAGTGGGGTCTGCACTTCTTGATTTATATGAACGATCTTCCACAACAAGTAACGTCTGACTTATTTCTTTTTGCTGATGATGTGAAACTTTGGAGAGAGATACGCAACCAAAAGGACATACTAGCACCTCAGGAGGATCTGACTCGACTTCAAAGTTATGGAGATAACAATGGACTTACCTCCAACACTTTTAAGAGTAAAGTTGTTCATCCACGACAAGGTGCAGACTATAGTAACAACTTAAAAAACTCCTCGCTAGAAGTATACCAAGTTGAAAAAGATTTAAGAGTGTTGGTACCCTGCGACTTGAAGTCGTACGCTAACTGTGACAAAAACGCCTTTCAAGCAAACCTTGCACTGGTAACATTGAAGCGCATTTTTTGCCAGTTTGACGGTAGAACCTTCCACATAATCTTCATTAGTCTTATTTGTCCCGATTTAGAGTACAGAAACATAGTATTTCCTCCCTCCCTCCAAAAGGATAAGGACACTCTGGAACGTATCCAACGTCGAGCCACGAAATCAGTTTGGGGACTCAAATTCAAACCTTACGAAGAGCGCCTCCAATCACTTAACCTTTACCCGTTAGAGTACAGCCATTTTAGAGGTGACCTTCTTATGACTTACAGTATCCTTAACACTTCTGATCATCTACTAAAACATCTACTTAAGCTCGATCGCAATACTAACCTGAGGGGTAACACCCAGAACCTGGAGACCCGACATAGCAGAACGGAGTGTAGACAAAACTTCTACTCCTTAAAAGTTGTCAAATGCTGAAATTCGTTGCCGGCTGAGCTATTCCAAGTAACTTTCCAGGAGTCCTTTAAGGGTAAACTTTATCTATTCTTAAGGACTGAGGATAACATATTATTATGATTTACCAATTTCTTTTTTTCCGATTATCGTTAATATACCTATGTTCCTGCCTGGAGGTATTACTGATCCACTGCCACTAGAAACGGAAGCCCATTAAGCGAAAGCTTCTTTTATTCCGTCCACAACCATTTGAACCATTTAATTCATGTTATTTATGATCACTTGGATCAACTCTATATTTTATTTATGGTTGCTACGACACCAGTAGTTACTAGGGGGAGGTTTAAACATGACACTTGATGCACAGGATGAATATAGTGAGGATTTTTTTTTACGTTTTTGATGTATATTTTACCCAGAGATGAAAAAAGAAGACATTGAGTTGTATAAAAGAATAAGGTATTATGGATTAATTGTTGTTTCAAGAATGTGGAATATAGGAGAGAAGTTGAACAAGAATTCATGGCAAAATCTGAGCCTGTGGATTACAGATCAGTGACCAAAGTTGATTTTCATAAAGATGTAGTCCGTTTGTCTCCCAGGCCCGAACCAATGGTAGGTCTGTTAAAAATGAGTCAAGGTTTATTTATTTGGAGGATTTATTAACCTTTAAATATATTTACACTTATGACCTGCAACATATGTAAAAAAACCTGTAGAAGGTTTTAGATCTTATCATTCTATAAAATCCGTTGCAAAAAAACCTGTAACTAAAGGGAATTATCTTGATAAGTTACATATGTGGTCCACATGATTTACTATCCAAGCTCTCTATTTCCGGGTAATTTCGTGAAAGCCGCTATAGAAACTTTTGGGAAAATAGCATCAAAACCCCAAACTTTTCCCATACACCTGGGAGAATTATGCAAAAAATTGGGTTTTTCTGCAATATTTCCTCAAATTTTTCCCCAGAATCTTACAACGCTTTGGGGAAATCCGTCTACATTTTATAATAATTATCATAAAATGTATAAATTTTAAACATCCTAAATTTTCTGCAGTGTTGGGGAAATTGTTCAAAATGTATCGTTTTGACGCAATATTTCTCTACAATTGTTGACAGATATCACTGTTAAGCCTGGAGATTTATTAATAAGTACCCAAAAGTCTCTACTCATGTATTCCAATGTTTCCTGCTAAATTCACATAGTAAACGCACTGTTAAAGCTGATGATGCAACGGATGTTCTAGTTTTACAACTAGCTACCAGTAGCACCTTCTATATTCGATCGTTCCCAGTCAGATAGAAATCAGAAGTCAGACGAGAAGAGGCAGGAAAGATATATTTGATTCGTTACCAATATATCGAGGACCTTTTCTATAAGCTGGCTAATGAAACGTAGGAGCTGTGTCCCACGCCGTGTTGAAACGTGATCTGGTACGGATGCATGACCGAAAGCCTTCAGTTAAACAAGTCCACTTAAACAACATGGTCAGCATCCAATGTCGAACACTTAATGAGCTATTGATTTTGGGGAATTATTTACAGCTACAGATCACTCCCCCCCTAGTGAGGTAGTGATGCCCCTAAGACATGACCAGCCAGAAGTTTAAACCCAACGAGTTTGTCGTTGGTAAACACTCTTCTGATAGCTTGCTTCGTTTAGCAGCGTCTGGTCGTCTTTCCTTAAACTATGGGACCAAAATGTACAACATAGCAACAAAGAAATATAGTACAATGAAAAATTCCGGTTTCTTGCGAAACTTCGTCGTTCTTTTCCAGCCGTCCTGGAAAAGAGGAAAAATAGAACGTGTGGGTGCATGTCAAAAATACACTCGTACTTGCGTAGGGAAACAAGATGAGCGGGAAAAAAAATGAATAAACTAATACACTTACAAACAGCGTAAAAGCGATCGGAAAAAAAAATGGTTTTCTTTTTATATATATATATATAAATATATATATATATACGCTCAAAAAAAATAAAAATGTTTTTTTTCTATATAAATAAAAAAAATGAGCATATTAAAAAAAAATTTATAATAAACTATGAAAGTGTAATTCAAGATAAAGCTTATGTCCTACGTGCAATATTCGATAAGATGTTCTGGAAATCTTACTCGTCTTCCAGAACGCGTTGTTTTAGGTTTATCTATTGTCGTTGGCGAAGTATCAAGTTTTGTGTCGGTTGTCGTGTAGGGTACTACAAGTGTAGTAGCTGTGTTGTTTGCTTGTACCGAAGGAAAATCGACGTAGCTAGGGTTTCCTTCTAGGTACGCAGCTTTGAGTCGATCGATACTGATGCTATCGTTCGTACCGTTCTTATCGACTACATAGTACTTAGGTTCGCGTTGAAGAACTTTGAAGGGTCCTTCGTATGCTGATTCGAGGGGTCGTCGATGTGAGTCTCGACGAACGAAGACGTGTGTACTATGTCGTAATTCGGGTTGAACGAAAACATCAGTTGATTGAGGTCGAGTGTGAGCAGGTTTAACTGAACGCATAGCGTTTGTAAGCCTACTCGTGTAAGAGTTTAGATCCAAGTTCAATGAAGAAGCTGAAGGATCCACGAATTCTCCTGGGAGTCGGAGTGTCGTTCCGTAAACGAGTTGAGATGCCGTGTATCCAATGTCAGCTTTCACTGCATTGCGGATACCTAGCAAGACGAGTGGAAGAGCGTCTGTCCACTGTGAAACGTTTGAAGCTGATAATGAGGCTTTTAGTTGTCGATGAAAACGTTCTACCAACCCGTTTGCTTGTGGGTGGTAGGCGGTCGTTCGGAAGCGCGTGATTCCTAATAGTGTGGTCAGACAACGGAAAAGTCCAGATTCGAACTGGCGTCCGCGGTCTGTAGTGATGGTTGAAGGGCAGCCGAAATTCGCTACCCATCGTTCGACGAAAGCGCGAGCCACTGTTTCAGCAGTAATGTCCTTAATCGGTACTGCTTCTGGCCATCGAGTAAAACGGTCTACGCATGTTAGGAGATATGAGTATCCGTTCGAGTCGGGTAAGGGTCCTACCAAATCTAGATGGACGTGGTCGAAACGAGCGTCAGGGGTTTTGAAAGAACCTAAGGGACATTTGTTGTGTCTGATCACCTTAGATTTCTGACAGCTCACACAGGGGCGTGCCCACTCCCTCACGTCTTTATTCATGCCAGGCCAACAAAAGCGTTCGGCTATAAGTTTGACAGTTGCACGAGCACCTGGATGAGAAAGATTGTGCAAAGTATTGAAGACGTTGCGGCGATAATGTTTTGGTACAATTGGACGATCCCTACCTGTAGATGTGTCACAGAGTAAGGTTTCCTTACCTGTTCCCATCTGCCTAATACTTAGTTTAAGAGTTGTCGAGGATAACTCATGCTGAAGATCAATGTCTTCTTTTTGAAGCTGAGCGAGTTTAAGAAGGTCGATTCCTTGGAAACTGTTCAAGGAGCTAATTCGAGACAAGGCATCTGCGACTACATTGTTTGCTCCAGAAATATGTTGTATGTCTGAAGTAAACTGCGAAATGTAGTCGAGTTGTCGAGACTCTCGCGGTGAGTACTTGTCTGAAGATGAATTTAAAGAGAAGGTAAGAGGTTTGTGATCGGTAAAAAGCGTGAATTCTCTTCCTTCGATGGAATGTTGAAAATGCCGTACAGCACAATACATAGCTAGGAGTTCCCTACCGAACGTGCTGTACCTAGATTCCGCGTCTAACAACCGTCTCGAGAAAAATCCTAGAGGTTGCCACGAGTTGTTAACCCATTGTTGTAAGACTGCTCCGATTGCTGAGTCGGATGCGTCTACTGCGATACTAATGGGCGCTTGAGTGTCCTGATGAGCAAGCAGGGTTGCTTTAGCAATGTGTTCCTTAACTGTGGAGAATGCTTTACGGGCTATGTCGTCTAAACTAATTGATTTCGCATTTCCACGAAGCTGATCGGTTAACGGTTTCATAAGGGACGCGCATTTAGGTATGAACCGTCTATAGAAACTTACGAGTCCGTTAAAAGTTCGTAAGTGCTTGATCGTGGTCGGTTCTGGGTAATCCAGAATGGCCGCCACTTTGCTCCTAAGGGGTCGGATGCCTTGAGCATCAATAGTGTGTCCTAAGAAGTCTAAGGAGTTAGTCCCGATTTGGCATTTCTGAATGTTGACAGTAATGCCATGCCTTTGGAGTCGATCGAAAACAATGTCCAGATGCTTGAGATGCGATTCTCTGTCCGGACTTGCTATTAGACAGTCATCAACATACGCATGTACGAAGTTGAGACCTCGGAAGACATCGTCGATAAACCTTTGGAAGGTTTGAGCCGCATTTCTTAAACCAAAAGGCATTCGTAGAAATTCGTAAAGACCGAAAGGAGTGATGATGGCGGTTTTAGGAATGTCGTCAGGTGCCATCGGTATTTGGTTATAAGCTTTAACCAAGTCGATTTTCGAAAAGACAGTTGTACCTTTCAAGGTAGCTGTCAAATCGTGAATATGAGGCAGCGGGTAACGATCGGGAATGGTTTTAGCATTCAGACGCCGATAATCACCAGTTGGCCGCCAATCATTGCTGTCCTTTTTAGGGACCATGTGCAATGGGGATGCCCATGAACTATTCGATGGTCGAATTATCCCTAGGTCCATCATGTGGTCGAATTCGTTTTTAGCTAACCTAAGCTTCTCGGGAGCGAGTCTTCGAGCTTTCGAAAATACAGGTGGTCCTGTAGTCGAGATGTGATGTGTAACATTGCTGGTTACACAAGGTAATTTCGATTGCGATTGGTATATCCCGGGGTATTTGTCGAGTACTGATTGGTACGAGGGGTCTATGGTGTGCTTAATCGTGACTGGGGATAACCTGCAACCAGAACAAGGAGTTACGCAAACGGATAGTTTAGTGTTTCCATCTATTAACCTTCTTGAGCGTGTGTCGATGAGTAGATTGTGGTGTTGTAACAGGTCTATACCAATGATTGGCATAGAGACATCTGCAACCACGAAAATCCAGTGTATGGGTTTGCGTAAACCCACGTTAAGGTAAACGTACCTTTTACCGTAAGTAGCGATCGGCTTTCCGTTTGCCGCCTGTAAACTTAAAACAGACTCGCGAAGTCTGTCGTCGGGATTTGCTGGAAGAACGCTAACTTCTGCGCCAGTGTCGACGAGGTAGCGAACTTTCGTAGTCACATCCGTGACGTATAACAGACAGCTGTGTTCGCCGGCTACGGTTGCCGTTAACGCGTGCCGGCTGGGAAGTTTCCCGAACTGTTTTGCGTGTCACTCGATTTTGGGGTCGGATAATTGCAGGGCTTCCTGCAATTTCTAGAGGATTTACCGTACTGGTTGTGATACCAGCACCAGTCGGGGTTGTCTGTCTCTCGTGGTCGAGAGACAGATCTCTTACGTGAAACGCTCCTACGTGAGGATTTTGACCGACTACGGTCATTACGAACTCTAAGATATCTTGTAAGCGTGTGACATAGTTCGGCCATGTCAGTCGAGGTCGATTGGGGTTTTTCTTTGATAGTAAAAACCTCGGCCTTAGAAAATTTGGTGATTTCCAAGATTCGATCGGCAGATGCAGCTAGTTCATCTATGGCATTGTTTTGAAATGAAACAAACACTGCCTGCACCTGTTGAGGGAGTTTAGACAAGAAAAGTTGTCTAAATAGGCCATCATCGAAAGTTCGTTGGCCAATGACTTCTCTCATTCTAAGCAACATGTCTGTCGCAGAACCATGTTGTAAGTCGATATTGTTAAGGAGTTGGTCTAACCGTTGTCGATCAGTTAGGTCTCCGCGTTTTAAAATCGATAGTTTAAGCGTTTCGTAAGGTTCGGGAACATCACTAGTAAACATACTAGGTGTTACGTACCATTTAAACTCGCGCGGTAACGCCTTAACTACCGCGAGGAAACGTGTGCGCGAGTCCGTGATTCCGTGCATGCAAAAATCGGCTTCTGCATAGCAGAACCAGGACTCGATATTGTCGGGCCAAAATGGCGTTAACTGAATCGAAATAGGGGGAATAGACTTTAACTTAAAAACCTTGGGTGAGTGTTCCGTCATAGTAATATAGATAACGAAAAATGTCTAATTAAAATATATCCGGAAAAAAAAATTCGCGAAAAAAAGTATATCACAATATATAAAATTCAAATAAAGAATAACAATAATAATATTCCAAAATGGAACAGACTCACAGTATATTGACTTGGTGTACCAGATCACGTCGGTCTCACCAATGATGATGCAACGGATGTTCTAGTTTTACAACTAGCTACCAGTAGCACCTTCTATATTCGATCGTTCCCAGTCAGATAGAAATCAGAAGTCAGACGAGAAGAGGCAGGAAAGATATATTTGATTCGTTACCAATATATCGAGGACCTTTTCTATAAGCTGGCTAATGAAACGTAGGAGCTGTGTCCCACGCCGTGTTGAAACGTGATCTGGTACGGATGCATGACCGAAAGCCTTCAGTTAAACAAGTCCACTTAAACAACATGGTCAGCATCCAATGTCGAACACTTAATGAGCTATTGATTTTGGGGAATTATTTACAGCTACAAAGCAATTTAAATACAAAGTAGTATCATAATCTCACGATTTCAGGGAAATTTCAGGGAACTTCGGGCAAATTTTCGGATTTTTCCCAAAATTGTAAGAATATAGTAGTTTTCACCAAAGTTTCGGGAAATTTTGGGGCGAAACCTCAAAGCGTTATAAGATTCTGAAAAAACCCACACGCTTGAGTGTGGTAATGTTCTTGGCAACATATGAACTGGCTGCTTGGACACAGTACTCTGGGTGTGGTCTCACATAGTTGGAGCACAAAATTTGGAACGTTTTCTCCTCAAAGCACTTGGATGCCCGGTGAATTGACCATGACGCTCGAACAACATCTTTTCATCGAGCCAATTACGGTAGATAGCTTTCATAAACTAACCTATTAGTTCATCACATATAATAAAGCAGCGCTACCTATAGTGAGGTTTGCTTCCTGGATTAAAAATTAAAGATGCCACATGTATTTTGGGTTTGACAACGCCTTAACCAGTAACACCTTTTATGATCGAAATGTCCCAACTCAGTCAAATCAGAAGTAAAAAGCGAAGAGGCTCGAAGAAATATTTGATAAGTTATCTATATATCGTCAAGTGATCAAGCTAAGCTGGTCAGCGGTTGTAGGAGATCTGGTGCGGATGCATGACCGAGCGCCTACAGCCAGGTGGATCCATTAAAACTAATGCGGTCGGCATTAAATGTCGAGGACTTACAGAGTTATTGGTAAATAAAATAAATAAATAAAACTAATCTCTTTATATCTTGTAATTCTACCGCTGACAGTAACATTCTACAGTCATCTAAACTTTACATAGCCTACCACAAACTGATTTTCTTATGCTCATAGACACTATTTGTATTTGGAGTGAGACAATATTTTCGACGAAACCATCGATGTTACTTTCGAACCAGCATGTTTCTGGTGTTAATTAAAATCCTTAAAGGACTGCTCGAGGAAATGTTCCAAGTTCCTCTACTTTAAATAAACGTCACCCACCAAGATTTTTTGGAGAATTATTAGAATAATCTTTCACACAAGGTTACATATTACCTTTATCGCAGTGAGGTTGTACAAAATTTCCTATTCTAAAATGGTGGCGTTTGAAATGCGTTTAAAAATCAAGTGAGTGCAACAAGAAGAATGAAGCTTCAGGCTAAAATCTGATATTAATATAAAATACAGATAAGGATTTTAAGCTTGCAATTGATATACTTCTTATTCAGTGTAAGATATGAGGAATGTCAGTCATATACCAGTAAAAAGCCTGAGTTATATCCACATCTAAGTTACCTGGACCAACTCGACTAAGTTTTTACATCGGAAGTTATGAATTCGCGTCTTTTTATAGCGTAATTTATCATTTGGTTCATTAAGTCATGAAAGTACTAAACTAAAGTGGAACTTTAGTCACACAGGTGGACACGGAAAGTTCACCTAGGGGAGTTGGAAAGCCCTGATTCCAAACCAATGGTGCACATGGGCTCCAGTATCCTGAGGTAAAAAATGGCGTATGAATCAATCGTTGGTCATTGGCTGCCATGGGACTGCATCTCCTCATGGTGCTCTACTGCTTTGTGGATCAGACCTTTAGGTCAAAGGTTCCGGGTGTGGCCCTCTAAGAAAACTACTTGATCCGGTTTGAGCACTCGGGCAGTACCACAGCCCTCGCACAAATTGAATGAGATTTGTGCGGTGCATATGTATCTGGTACCCCATTGTACCAATATTTATGTGTTCAAATAAATAAATAAAAATTAGTCACACAGAATATTTTATACAGAATAATACAGTCAACAAGTATATTCATAGGTTCAAAAATTGCGAAATAAGACTTCTTTGTTGGTTTGGAGCTGAATTGTTCCGTACGTTGTTATGACAGATGTCACATATTCTTAATATTTTTAACATTTGAGGTGTAAAAATGAGTATTCAGAGACAAGAAGTCAAATAAACCTATCCTGGATGATTCCTCAAGATACTGTAGACCATCAACGTTGATGGTCTATGTCGAAATGATTGGGGGCCTACTATAGTTAGACGAGAATGGTGACGAACCAACTAGCGCTGAAGTCACACCTCGCGACCAGCCCTTACGTGGATTGAACCATCGACGCATCAAAGGATCATGGACGCTATGGAGACTGTACAACACAAAGGACGTTATTACAAGAATATATTAGTTAAGGTACAACCACGAAAGTACAGAAGTGAAAGAACAACCACTGCCGCGTGGGCCAGTCCATGGCGTATTATTGACTGGTGCGCGTTGACTATCCTTGACCTTGACAGGGATCGATGATC
This sequence comes from Schistosoma mansoni, assembly GCF_000237925.1. Lineage (NCBI taxonomy): Eukaryota > Metazoa > Platyhelminthes > Trematoda > Strigeidida > Schistosomatidae > Schistosoma > Schistosoma mansoni. The sequence continues at coordinate 58,823,963 of NC_031495.1, forward strand.
TGTTCGATATTCAGTGACATTTCATCGACCCTACAATACACAGCTTTGTTTAATAAGAAAACTAATGTTACTACGCAACAAGTCTGAGTTGGATAGAAAATTTAACGTAAAATAATTCCCATTCTTCATTGGCATATCTTCCATACCGACAGGCTAAAGTATTATAGTTGATCAACTTATAAGTCGCTCGAAAAGTTTTAATATATTTACTTTTTGGGACTACATTTCAGCTCACGATAATTTCGATCAACACAGCCCTTACCTAACTAATACATTTTCATTCATGGTTGGATCAGAAGATTCTTTGCTTATGATATCATACAAAGTGTTGCGAATCAACGTGACCAGTAACTATAACTAATGAGTCCTAGACATATACATAATTCAGAATCATATTTCTAGGTTTATGGAATTAATTGGATTGGTGTTGTGATATCTCTTTCAATTTCCAATCTTAGTATGTTATTTACATATTTTGGTATTTTTCTTAAGAGTTATTATCTCAGCGAATAATTCTTCAGATCATGAAATCATTGAAGGTCATAGTGGATTTTATTGATGTTCTTCTGAGTGATGAGTAGAATACATGTGAAATAATTTTAGTCACTGTTTAGCTACTTATAAATTTTCAGTAGTATGAATTATTTTTCATTAAATGTAGAAAAAGCCACGTTTCGTAGCCGTGGTTTCTAACTCTGTTTTTATAATTCTTTACAAAATTTGCGAAGTAGCCCTAATTATCCCTTCAATATAGAACTTCTTAAAAATGAATTTTACACGCCTACCTTTACACCTTCGAAACAAAGATTTTCTTAGAGTCGATGTTGGTGAAACTTTTTGATCTCAAGGATATACTCAAATAAGTTTATTTTCTGTTCATCAAAACCGTCTTAAAGAGTCAGAATGCTCTAAATTAAGATTTAAATACAGGTTTAACAGTCACTCGACTCCTACTATAAATTGTAACAATTTGATAAATGCTTTAAATGTTAAAAAGGAGTTCATCAGATGAACACTAATAATAGTAATCTAATTTCTCTATAAGACTGTGAATAATAACAATAAAGATGTTTATCTCCGTTGATCTCCATATTACGCACCTTCAATTTCTCTAAATCTCAAATTTTTAGCTTCACGAAATGGTTCGAGAACAACCGGTTACATTTTGGACAGAACACAGAGATAAAATGCATGTAAATTTAACTAGTATTTTGTAATATTTTGTCATTATAATTTACGCTATGAAATTACTTAATAACTTTATTGGACCCCAAGGAATTAGCATCAGTAAACAATTCTATTTAGTTTTGTTTAAACATATCTCCCCGCCTTTCTAACCAATCGACTCTTATTGGATTTATAAAGATTATCAAGAGATCATTGATGATGATTGTTAAATATTAAACATGTCACATATAACACTCAGCGATCTCATTAAAAACAAATAAGTGAAAGGTAAAACAGAATATACAAATAAGGAGAAAAATGAAAAACATTCTTTAAGTATCTGAGTGCTATCGTTAACTATTGATGCACCCCAGAGTGTTTTATGGAAATCTTGAATATAAAAGATAACTACGTAATACAGTTGAAGACTTCACAGTCTGATGTCTTATTTTGACTTTTGTTATAGAGCTTACTCAGGTATACTTGTACGTTATTTTACGACAGAGATAAGTGTTAAAATATTTGACGAATTGATGATTAAATATTATACAGAACCGTTAACAAAAGGCTTGTTTTGTTATTTTTCTTTATTTCGAATATGATACTTAAGATTATTGTCCGTACCATATATATAGGTCACTCATTCATATTACATAGTTAGTTTTACCAAATCATTTCAATATATTATTATTAATCTATAGTACTGGTTTCATTCACCTAAGTGAACGTTTAAAAGACTCAATAAAAAGATTTTATTTCATGTATTGCATAAATTTTTAATTATCTTTTGTCTTTCCGTCATTTCTAATCAGTATTCTTTCCATCATTGTTAAGTCTAGTTTACAGTTATATAAAATGTAGTTGTGGCTGTTCTCATTTTTGTATACACTGTCTTTAATCAACCTTAGATTACGATCGTTACTTTCATTATAGCGATCAACCATAGTTAATCCATTCGGTTTTATTTCGTCAAAGTGTATAAGTACACTAGTTTATAAACGAAATTACGTTCACAAATAACTTATCGCTTCATATAATAATCGGCCTAAATTACTGAATAATAATTGGTTTCAGTTTATCAATATAACCAATTTCAGTTTAAAAGCAATATAAGAAGTTAGGATTTGGATCAATGTAGAAGAATTTACTTACTTATTTACTTACGCCTGTTACCCCTCGTCGAGGAGCATAAGCCGCTCACCAGCATTCTCCATCCAACTCTGTCCTGAGCCTTCCTTTCCAGTTCTTTCCAGTTGCTATTCATCCTTTTCATATCTGCTTCTATTTCCCGGCGAATTTAGTTTGAATAAAATTCATTTATTAAATATATGATATGATGAGACAATATTATTTACTGAATAGCCTTTCTGACAAAATATACTATTCATTATCATCTTCATGATATAATTCTGGAGAGAAATTTTGTTTCGACTTGCTGAATGTTCAGTAAATGGTAGAGATTTATCAACATTGTTATAGTAGTATGAACCAAACTAATAATTATTTATGAATTGATTATTTTAATCTGTTGTCTGTTTTACCATGAAATTAATCCAAAACTATCATCAAAGAAATTCAGATATTTGACTAATTCTGTATGGTACACAGCGTAAATACCAGGATTTTTTTTGTTATTCCAAAATGTATTGACATTTATTACTTTATAAAATGAAAGTAACATTAACAATGTGTTACACGGTGAAACGAACTTAATAATCGATTACTGCACGTTGGAGACATTTATTTTCTATTTTTCGCTTATTAATCTCGAAGTGGACAGGTCGTTTTCTGTATCTTTAAGCGTAAATTGGTGCTTGAAAACAAGCTTAAACTTTAGATTCTGTGTGGACAGATTTACTTATGACTTTGAAATAAGAGGAAATTAAAAGAATTTATGGGGAACTTAATATATCATGTTGAATTTCAGAGATTCTAGACTCCCTAAAAGTTCCACGTCGATAATGTCTGTACACCCAGTAGGTCATAGGTAGAAAAGTAAGTATAAGTAAAAAAGAACAGTATGTTTGAGGGAATAAGACAACCAACTACGGCCCAATCGGTAAGTCATTCAGATTGTGTGTAAGAAATGTCATCTGTGAACGACGGATAACTAAAAATATTGTGAATGCTTAACTGCGTACTTACGGTTAAATTAATTCATTGGAACTAAACTTCTAAGATGCCCAAACTCACGAGAATGCAAGCTATCATGCCCATAATCTCCAGGCTATGCATTGAGTACAATAGATTTGATCCATATCTACAACTTCAGACAATACGTAACCCACTATTAGTATCGGTCTCACTACCATGGTTACTCTCAGATCAATGCAGAAAGATTACAGTATCCTCTGAAAAATGAGTCTCATAAAGACGACTGTCTAAAATCTATATTAAAAAAGGTGATAATTTAACTCTAATTGGCTAACGAAAACTAATAAATGTTCAAGGTTGACCATCGAGCTGTAATGTTATTTATCGTACAGCAGTCTACAGTGTTTAATTTTAAACATTTTGCTGATAAACTCTACTTGTTAACCTTTTCCACAACGTACTTTCTGTAATTTCTAATGTAATTTGCAATACAATAGATTAGTCCGGTATATTATTACATGACTTGATTACATTTGATATTTTTATTTCAGAATAATGCAATACTTTTAATTAGATCTAGTTTATCACTTTTCCTATTGAGTTTTAATTCAGCCTATTACTGAATAGTTTCTTTTTTTTCATTTATTGCATTAGTTGATATCAATGAAAAAAAAACATTTTCTGACTCCTAGTAAATCATAAATGTCAGTATATTTTACAGCAAACAATTTTCATTACTGATTATTCATCACGTTACGTAATAATTACTTACTTACTGACACCTGTTACCCCCAATGGAGCATAGCCCGATCAGCATTCTCCAACCCAATCACTCTGTCATGCGCCTTCCTTTCTAGTTCTATCCAATTGTTGTTCATTCTTCGTAACATTTCTCGGCGTAATGTATTCTTTGGTCTTCCTCTTCTCCGTTGGCCTTGGGGACTCCATGTGAGGGCTTGCCTTGTGACGCAGTTGGGTTCTTTCCTCATTGTGTGTCCTATCCGATTCCAGCTCTTCTTCCTTACTTCTTCTTCCGTTGGAATCTGATTTGTTCTTTCCCACAGTAGGTTGTTGCTGATAGTGTCTGGCCAACGGATCCGAAGTATTTTTCATAGACAACTGTTAATAAATACTTGTATCTTCTGGATGATGACTTTCGTAGTTCTCCAAGTTTCCGCCCCACGCAGTAGAACTGTCTTGACATTTGTATCGAAAATTCTGACTTGGGTGTTGGTTGACAGACAGTTGTTTTGAGTTCCAGATGTTCTTCAGTTGTAAATATGCTGCTTTTGCTTTGCCGATCCTATTGCTGAAGGCTATCTTGAATTCTTTGAGTCGGTTCACAAATACTTTTATAAACCGTTTCTCACAGCTTTTATAATATTTGTATGTAGACTACCAAAATATCGAGGAACAGCGTCATGAAATAACGATCTAGAAATTTTTTAAGTGAAATCCCTAACATTTTCAAGCAATTTAAAGAATACAAAAGATTTTATTATTTAGTTTGTCAGTAATGAGATTATATAATCTAAATTTTTCATTGAACAAAGTCATGAGAGACGAATTCGTACTAAATTATATCTTTAATTAAATCCTCATCAAAATCAATAAGTGTTTGATGAAATTTCGCTTTCATCATACCAAATCACCAAAAGCCTATAATTATAAATCCTAAACTAATTCTACTCTTTACAAAGCTATTCATAAATACGATGCAAGTTGTCATCGCAATCAACTTCGAGCAAAAATCAAGAGCTTTTATCTTAATTCGGATTGATTTGGAAGTATATTACAATTATGCCAACATTAATTATCGATAAAACCCTCCAGGAAATTCATATTTGTATCAAATGATTTTATTGATAAGCTTAAATCTGTAAAAATAAAAAAACCCTTTTCATTGTGATATTCTATTGTGTTAACGAATATGTTGTGTCATTTTAGTTATTTAGTCATAAGCAAAAAAGAACATGAAAAATATATGTATTGATTCAAGTTGCCACACCAAGTTAACATAACGATTTGATGTTATTAGGAAAAATGTCAGGGTAGCATAACTATTAGTGGTAGTAGAAAAGACTAGACATAGGCAAAATGACTCGAGGAAAAGAATGAATTCGTGGAACAAAAAGCATAAGATAATTATATGACTCACGATCTCAGAAAATAGAAGTGATTGGACCTGCACTACAGGGACCGATTTTGGTCTCTGTCACTTAACGTCTCCAAGCGTTAGTTACAACAATCGCATGAAACCGAACGAGGTAGTTTGTAGTTCAATCCAACTATTATTGACTCCATGATCTGGTGCCAAGTATTTGTTTGACCGCCTCTAGCTTTTTTTCAATCTACTCATACACCATCATACATAAGGCATCGAAGTAGGTGGTGTTTAGACATATGTAATACACGATTTAACTACCTTAGTTGATAAAAATTAACTACCCCATCAAGCAATCTATTATCGTTATCTAGTACTCCATATAAAATCTTAGCAATGCTTAGTACTTTTAAAGAAGTTATTCTTAATTTAATATGATGTTATTCAATGATTATTCTTTAAACAAAAAAATTCTTTTTGATCAATCCCGATGGTACATTTCACGACTGAATATAAAAATCAATATCAACCATATGATTATGAATTAATTAACACTATATTATGAACATTTAGTGCTATCCATAACGATAAAATAATAATAAGTAAACCATAAAACAAACTGTAATATCGGTTGATATGTCAAGCTTATATACTTCATTCTAGATTCTGGACAAGTCAATTCACCTATCCATCATAAGTCATGTTTTCACCCTGTTAATTATTCACTTATTAACCCTAACCATTTTTATATATGAGCGTAGGTGTGTGTACACTTCTTATCCTATTTATCACATGTTGTCATTTATTCTTGTCTGACTATAAATATTGATTAACGCTTGATTAAAGTGAGTTGGTTTACCCACCATCTCCAATGCATGTCATTTTTTGTTTCGCTCGCTGATATTTACTCATGTGCTTATAAGTTTCTGACCTGCGTCATTAGACAATAAACTGTATCTGCCGCTTCTCTTTGCCTTCTGATTTTAGGCACCGTTAAGATTTGTATTATAACGGTTATCGAGGTGAACGATCAACGAAGCACGGCACTATAAAAGAAAAAAAATTGTTCCATCATAAACTGATTACATAATTATGAGAATCAGAAATGAACATAATGTAAACTGGAATTCTTAATGTATTGTTAAATTATCTTATAAAATGATCCAAATTTAAGAAAGATACAGCATAAACTTTTAATGGACGCATAATTTGGGTTGTTTTTTTAATGCAAATTCTCATAGCTTTTACTGTATGTAAAAGGTGTAGTCATGCACAACCACAGAATATAATAGATGAGTTTCAATAGATAATTCATTTTATATACTACCATTACATTAAATTGATTTTCAATGTCAATGAAATGTAAAAAAAAAAAGATAGAATTTCGTTTGAAATTCAATCCAAGTGTGATCATGAATTTAAGAAAGTTGGGTTGTTTTGTTTGTTTTTATTTTACCTCACATATTAGTTGTCAAGTAAAAACAAAAAAACAAACAAACAATCGATTTCACCGTCAAAATAATCATCATGTTTAATCTATTTTTACTAATTTTTTTTGTTTTGTTAAATGTGAATTTGTCAAATCAACAAATAATAATTTCATTAAATAATTTGTGTGGAAAGATAATGAATAAAGGAAAAACTTGTCATTGTTGACAAAAACAAATATTCTGTATACTAATGTGATCTGTTCTATATATATATATATATATATATATATATACATATATATAGTCTCCATGTTAATAAATTATTTAAATAAAGAGTAGAAAGCAAACAAGCGATATATATATAGTATGAATATTTCTTCTCAACATGAAAATTTTTAGGAGAGTGTACAGCTGGTTATTCTTAGGAACTAGTCATGTTAAAGGCTTCACATTTAGTTCTCGGTTCGATTCCTGAGTGCGGAATCGTGAGTGCGTACTCCCGAGGAGTACGGTACAAGGACGAAACGTCCTTTCAGTGGAGGTCTAACTTAGATCAGTTTGTGATTTCAGTGAAATTCAACAATCTTTACAACCCTATACTGAAAAACATCACGATAAGGTTTGATTTATGATTGTGCACTGTAGATCTAATACTTATCAATTGAATTTAGTTTAGATTGAAACCGATAAAGGTTGTAGTTGGATGGAATCAATGTGAAACTTTGGACTTGGGTTTCGTCTTGTCTTGCACTCGTCAGCAAGGTTTACTTTTAGCTGTACCTGGTCACTATCAGGTAATCAAACTATTCGAAACCGACAAACTTTATTTCATAGACAAAATGTTATAGTGACACTTATTAACATGATTCTAAAATAGATTTCTTCGTTTTCTTGTTTTTGAAGTATTTATTGATTTTGTTTACAAAAACAATAACGTTGGACGTTCAAATATATATATATATATATATATATATATGTACATTCAAACTGTCATGTAGTTTTAACTATTTTTCCTTTAAAATCATACTTTAGGGTAATACTCATTACAGTACAAATCGTACCACTCCGTTCGGACGTAATGCTGCTTTTACAACACCGATTGGTCAATATTTGAATAGTCGGATGCCATGTGAAATGCAAGTATTTTCACGTTAAAAATATCACAGAAAGAAGTTAAATGAGGCAGTTGCTTCTATTTATTTATACCTGAAATATAACTATGCATCATTTTATGTCTCATGTTACCATGATAAAACAAAATAATTATACTGCTCTAATTTTTCGGGTTAATTCATTGTATTGTATGCTAAGATTAACATATATGAAATGAAAAAGAATATCATTTAACTATTCAGTTTACTTTAACACTAAGAACAACTGAGAGGCATGTAAGAGTATAGTTGATGGGCCCCAAAAAAAACAGGATGTTTGTTCACATTCAATAACCAGATACAACTAAACAAATGCAATTATATGAAAAATATAGGATTTATCACTAAATCCAGGTTAAAGTATTCTAGATGATTAGCTAACTTTGATTTACAACTCCTAGACCGAAGAAAAACTGTCCGTCTAAATACGAAACTGGGATTCAAAGAAAAGCTAGGATACAGTGAGGGGTAAATGATAAAAAAAATTCATATTCATATTAAAAACAGCAGGATAAATTGAAAGCAGAAAAAATAAAAAAAAAATTCAGGTGAAAGGTATCGAGCTAAAACCCCTTCGCTACAAACATTAACAAAAAGCCGGGTGATAAAAGTGAAGATCACTTAGAATTGTGTGTCTTCATAAGTATTGTTTGATTGTTCGTCACTGTAATTGATTTGTATTTGGATGTGGACAATTTTGTGGTTGGTGGTATGTAGGTTCGGTGAATAGGTGTGAGCGGGCGAGAAGGGTGTGAGTTGGTGGTTGTTTTTTTGGTGTTGATGACGCGGTGCTGAGTGGTAGATGGAGCGAGATGTTGACGCGAAATCGGGTTCGGTGGTGTAGTGGTTATCATGTCTGCTTTACACGCAGAAGGTCCCCGGTTCGAACCCGGGCCGAACCAGGCTTTTGACAAACAACACCTGTCGACGCACATCACGAACTACACTCCTCACACTGGAGACACATCATACTCCCCGACACTGCCAACAGTGTACAACAAGCTGACGCAGTCAAAGACATCCACGTCGGTCGTGCTCACCACGAGTACGCCGGTGTGTGGTTGACGTCCGACTGTCGACACGATGACTGGTAAGTCTGTGATCACCCGTATCGAGTGGCCACGTGAGTCTTAATACGCAATACACCTAGCTAAATAGATGCAATCTTTCGAGTGAAGTCGGATAGACCAGTTCCCTCATTGAACAGTCCACTTCACCTACTGTCACACTTAGATATCCAACTCCGAGGAGCACTGAACGCCATTAAACAAGTGAGACGGTTCATCAATTCCCCTACCTCACTCACCATGAACAACAGACAACGGGCTGACACATTGTCGGACAAACACATGGAGAGAAACACGGAAGCACTGAATAACTGAACAAATATCCGATTCACGTAATGACGGACTGATTGTACAAGTGTGATTGTGTGATCTGTTGAGTCTTCGACTATGAGACTCAGTGTGCAGAGTAGACAGTGTGATGAGTCGTTGAGGCTGAAGTCGAGTGTAGGAAGGATTGACTGCTGATAGGAGTGTCAATTTCTGTGACAACCCATGACAAGTGACTCGCAGTCGACATTCATTCGTCAATGGTTGATGGATCCTGCATGTATTTTATTGTCGAGCAGTGAGAGATGCGCGTAATCTGTATGATGCGGGAAAGCACACAATGGTACTCGGAGACACAACTGATCAAGTGAATCTCACCATATCAATCTTCCAATAACTGACAAGCAGTTTGACCTTCGTGTATGCGTGTGACTACTCAGAATCAGGTTGTCTGATCAGTGATGAGTATGTTAGCAGATTGTATAGTTTTGCTTAAGTTGAAGAAAGTTTTCACAACTGGATCATTCGAAGGTGGTGACTGCTTCTGAGGACGTCGTTAGTTGTGTCGTGGAGACTGGTGTGGCCACCGATGTCGGTTGATGTGTACGGTTCGACAGCCTCATCACGGATGCGACACTGGTGGTCAAGTGATCCGTGAGTGATGGGAATCTCAGGGAATCGACAGTAACACGAAGGATGCAGTTAGACTTGTGTGTCTTCATAAGTATTGTTTGATTGTTCGTCACTGTAATTGATTTGTATTTGGATGTGGACAGTTTTGTGGTTGGTGGTATGTAGGTTCGGTGAATAGGTGTGAGCGGGCGAGAAGGGTGTGAGTTGGTGGTTGTTTTTTTGGTGTTGATGACGCGGTGCTGAGTGGTAGATGGAGCGAGATGTTGACGCGAAATCGGGTTCGGTGGTGTAGTGGTTATCATGTCTGCTTTACACGCAGAAGGTCCCCGGTTCGAACCCGGGCCGAACCAGGCTTTTGACAAACAACACCTGTCGACGCACATCACGAACTACACTCCTCACACTGGAGACACATCATACTCCCCGACACTGCCAACAGTGTACAACAAGCTGACGCAGTCAAAGACATCCACGTCGGTCGTGCTCACCACGAGTACGCCGGTGTGTGGTTGACGTCCGACTGTCGACACGATGACTGGTAAGTCTGTGATCACCCGTATCGAGTGGCCACGTGAGTCTTAATACGCAATACACCTAGCTAAATAGATGCAATCTTTCGAGTGAAGTCGGATAGACCAGTTCCCTCATTGAACAGTCCACTTCACCTACTGTCACACTTAGATATCCAACTCCGAGGAGCACTGAACGCCATTAAACAAGTGAGACGGTTCATCAATTCCCCTACCTCACTCACCATGAACAACAGACAACGGGCTGACACATTGTCGGACAAACACATGGAGAGAAACACGGAAGCACTGAATAACTGAACAAATATCCGATTCACGTAATGACGGACTGATTGTACAAGTGTGATTGTGTGATCTGTTGAGTCTTCGACTATGAGACTCAGTGTGCAGAGTAGACAGTGTGATGAGTCGTTGAGGCTGAAGTCGAGTGTAGGAAGGATTGACTGCTGATAGGAGTGTCAATTTCTGTGACAACCCATGACAAGTGACTCGCAGTCGACATTCATTCGTCAATGGTTGATGGATCCTGCATGTATTTTATTGTCGAGCAGTGAGAGATGCGCGTAATCTGTATGATGCGGGAAAGCACACAATGGTACTCGGAGACACAACTGATCAAGTGAATCTCACCATATCAATCTTCCAATAACTGACAAGCAGTTTGACCTTCGTGTATGCGTGTGACTACTCAGAATCAGGTTGTCTGATCAGTGATGAGTATGTTAGCAGATTGTATAGTTTTGCTTAAGTTGAAGAAAGTTTTCACAACTGGATCATTCGAAGGTGGTGACTGCTTCTGAGGACGTCGTTAGTTGTGTCGTGGAGACTGGTGTGGCCACCGATGTCGGTTGATGTGTACGGTTCGACAGCCTCATCACGGATGCGACACTGGTGGTCAAGTGATCCGTGAGTGATGGGAATCTCAGGGAATCGACAGTAACACGAAGGATGCAGTTAGACTTGTGTGTCTTCATAAGTATTGTTTGATTGTTCGTCACTGTAATTGATTTGTATTTGGATGTGGACAGTTTTGTGGTTGGTGGTATGTAGGTTCGGTGAATAGGTGTGAGCGGGCGAGAAGGGTGTGAGTTGGTGGTTGTTTTTTTGGTGTTGATGACGCGGTGCTGAGTGGTAGATGGAGCGAGATGTTGACGCGAAATCGGGTTCGGTGGTGTAGTGGTTATCATGTCTGCTTTACACGCAGAAGGTCCCCGGTTCGAACCCGGGCCGAACCAGGCTTTTGACAAACAACACCTGTCGACGCACATCACGAACTACACTCCTCACACTGGAGACACATCATACTCCCCGACACTGCCAACAGTGTACAACAAGCTGACGCAGTCAAAGACATCCACGTCGGTCGTGCTCACCACGAGTACGCCGGTGTGTGGTTGACGTCCGACTGTCGACACGATGACTGGTAAGTCTGTGATCACCCGTATCGAGTGGCCACGTGAGTCTTAATACGCAATACACCTAGCTAAATAGATGCAATCTTTCGAGTGAAGTCGGATAGACCAGTTCCCTCATTGAACAGTCCACTTCACCTACTGTCACACTTAGATATCCAACTCCGAGGAGCACTGAACGCCATTAAACAAGTGAGACGGTTCATCAATTCCCCTACCTCACTCACCATGAACAACAGACAACGGGCTGACACATTGTCGGACAAACACATGGAGAGAAACACGGAAGCACTGAATAACTGAACAAATATCCGATTCACGTAATGACGGACTGATTGTACAAGTGTGATTGTGTGATCTGTTGAGTCTTCGACTATGAGACTCAGTGTGCAGAGTAGACAGTGTGATGAGTCGTTGAGGCTGAAGTCGAGTGTAGGAAGGATTGACTGCTGATAGGAGTGTCAATTTCTGTGACAACCCATGACAAGTGACTCGCAGTCGACATTCATTCGTCAATGGTTGATGGATCCTGCATGTATTTTATTGTCGAGCAGTGAGAGATGCGCGTAATCTGTATGATGCGGGAAAGCACACAATGGTACTCGGAGACACAACTGATCAAGTGAATCTCACCATATCAATCTTCCAATAACTGACAAGCAGTTTGACCTTCGTGTATGCGTGTGACTACTCAGAATCAGGTTGTCTGATCAGTGATGAGTATGTTAGCAGATTGTATAGTTTTGCTAAAGTTGAAGAAAGTTTTCACAACTGGATCATTCGAAGGTGGTGACTGCTTCTGAGGACGTCGTTAGTTGTGTCGTGGAGACTGGTGTGGCCACCGATGTCGGTTGATGTGTACGGTTCGACAGCCTCATCACGGATGCGACACTGGTGGTCAAGTGATCCGTGAGTGATGGGAATCTCAGGGAATCGACAGTAACACGAAGGATGCAGTTAGACTTGTGTGTCTTCATAAGTATTGTTTGATTGTTCGTCACTGTAATTGATTTGTATTTGGATGTGGACAGTTTTGTGGTTGGTGGTATGTAGGTTCGGTGAATAGGTGTGAGCGGGCGAGAAGGGTGTGAGTTGGTGGTTGTTTTTTTGGTGTTGATGACGCGGTGCTGAGTGGTAGATGGAGCGAGATGTTGACGCGAAATCGGGTTCGGTGGTGTAGTGGTTATCATGTCTGCTTTACACGCAGAAGGTCCCCGGTTCGAACCCGGGCCGAACCAGGCTTTTGACAAACAACACCTGTCGACGCACATCACGAACTACACTCCTCACACTGGAGACACATCATACTCCCCGACACTGCCAACAGTGTACAACAAGCTGACGCAGTCAAAGACATCCACGTCGGTCGTGCTCACCACGAGTACGCCGGTGTGTGGTTGACGTCCGACTGTCGACACGATGACTGGTAAGTCTGTGATCACCCGTATCGAGTGGCCACGTGAGTCTTAATACGCAATACACCTAGCTAAATAGATGCAATCTTTCGAGTGAAGTCGGATAGACCAGTTCCCTCATTGAACAGTCCACTTCACCTACTGTCACACTTAGATATCCAACTCCGAGGAGCACTGAACGCCATTAAACAAGTGAGACGGTTCATCAATTCCCCTACCTCACTCACCATGAACAACAGACAACGGGCTGACACATTGTCGGACAAACACATGGAGAGAAACACGGAAGCACTGAATAACTGAACAAATATCCGATTCACGTAATGACGGACTGATTGTACAAGTGTGATTGTGTGATCTGTTGAGTCTTCGACTATGAGACTCAGTGTGCAGAGTAGACAGTGTGATGAGTCGTTGAGGCTGAAGTCGAGTGTAGGAAGGATTGACTGCTGATAGGAGTGTCAATTTCTGTGACAACCCATGACAAGTGACTCGCAGTCGACATTCATTCGTCAATGGTTGATGGATCCTGCATGTATTTTATTGTCGAGCAGTGAGAGATGCGCGTAATCTGTATGATGCGGGAAAGCACACAATGGTACTCGGAGACACAACTGATCAAGTGAATCTCACCATATCAATCTTCCAATAACTGACAAGCAGTTTGACCTTCGTGTATGCGTGTGACTACTCAGAATCAGGTTGTCTGATCAGTGATGAGTATGTTAGCAGATTGTATAGTTTTGCTTAAGTTGAAGAAAGTTTTCACAACTGGATCATTCGAAGGTGGTGACTGCTTCTGAGGACGTCGTTAGTTGTGTCGTGGAGACTGGTGTGGCCACCGATGTCGGTTGATGTGTACGGTTCGACAGCCTCATCACGGATGCGACACTGGTGGTCAAGTGATCCGTGAGTGATGGGAATCTCAGGGAATCGACAGTAACACGAAGGATGCAGTTAGACTTGTGTGTCTTCATAAGTATTGTTTGATTGTTCGTCACTGTAATTGATTTGTATTTGGATGTGGACAGTTTTGTGGTTGGTGGTATGTAGGTTCGGTGAATAGGTGTGAGCGGGCGAGAAGGGTGTGAGTTGGTGGTTGTTTTTTTGGTGTTGATGACGCGGTGCTGAGTGGTAGATGGAGCGAGATGTTGACGCGAAATCGGGTTCGGTGGTGTAGTGGTTATCATGTCTGCTTTACACGCAGAAGGTCCCCGGTTCGAACCCGGGCCGAACCAGGCTTTTGACAAACAACACCTGTCGACGCACATCACGAACTACACTCCTCACACTGGAGACACACCATACTCCCCGACACTGCCAACAGTGTACAACAAGCTGACGCAGTCAAAGACATCCACGTCGGTCGTGCTCACCACGAGTACGCCGGTGTGTGGTTGACGTCCGACTGTCGACACGATGACTGGTAAGTCTGTGATCACCCGTATCGAGTGGCCACGTGAGTCTTAATACGCAATACACCTAGCTAAATAGATGCAAAATTCAGTCGACGAGAGTGTTATACCAGTTCCCTCATTGAACAGTCCACTTCACCTACTGTCACACTTAGATATCCAACTCCGAGGAGCACTGAACGCCATTAAACAAGTGAGACGGTTCATCAATTCCCCTACCTCACTCACCATGAACAACAGACAACGGGCTGACACATTGTCGGACAAACACATGGAGAGAAACACGGAAGCACTGAATAACTGAACAAATATCCGATTCACGTAATGACGGACTGATTGTACAAGTGTGATTGTGTGATCTGTTGAGTCTTCGACTATGAGACTCAGTGTGCAGAGTAGACAGTGTGATGAGTCGTTGAGGCTGAAGTCGAGTGTAGGAAGGATTGACTGCTGATAGGAGTGTCAATTTCTGTGACAACCCATGACAAGTGACTCGCAGTCGACATTCATTCGTCAATGGTTGATGGATCCTGCATGTATTTTATTGTCGAGCAGTGAGAGATGCGCGTAATCTGTATGATGCGGGAAAGCACACAATGGTACTCGGAGACACAACTGATCAAGTGAATCTCACCATATCAATCTTCCAATAACTGACAAGCAGTTTGACCTTCGTGTATGCGTGTGACTACTCAGAATCAGGTTGTCTGATCAGTGATGAGTATGTTAGCAGATTGTATAGTTTTGCTAAAGTTGAAGAAAGTTTTCACAACTGGATCATTCGAAGGTGGTGACTGCTTCTGAGGACGTCGTTAGTTGTGTCGTGGAGACTGGTGTGGCCACCGATGTCGGTTGATGTGTACGGTTCGACAGCCTCATCACGGATGCGACACTGGTGGTCAAGTGATCCGTGAGTGATGGGAATCTCAGGGAATCGACAGTAACACGAAGGATGCAGTTAGACTTGTGTGTCTTCATAAGTATTGTTTGATTGTTCGTCACTGTAATTGATTTGTATTTGGATGTGGACAGTTTTGTGGTTGGTGGTATGTAGGTTCGGTGAATAGGTGTGAGCGGGCGAGAAGGGTGTGAGTTGGTGGTTGTTTTTTTGGTGTTGATGACGCGGTGCTGAGTGGTAGATGGAGCGAGATGTTGACGCGAAATCGGGTTCGGTGGTGTAGTGGTTATCATGTCTGCTTTACACGCGGAAGGTCCCCGGTTCGAACCCGGGCCGAACCAGGCTTTTGACAAACAACACCTGTCGACGCACATCACGAACTACACTCCTCACACTGGAGACACATCATACTCCCCGACACTGCCAACAGTGTACAACAAGCTGACGCAGTCAAAGACATCCACGTCGGTCGTGCTCACCACGAGTACGCCGGTGTGTGGTTGACGTCCGACTGTCGACACGATGACTGGTAAGTCTGTGATCACCCGTATCGAGTGGCCACGTGAGTCTTAATACGCAATACACCTAGCTAAATAGATGCAATCTTTCGAGTGAAGTCGGATAGACCAGTTCCCTCATTGAACAGTCCACTTCACCTACTGTCACACTTAGATATCCAACTCCGAGGAGCACTGAACGCCATTAAACAAGTGAGACGGTTCATCAATTCCCCTACCTCACTCACCATGAACAACAGACAACGGGCTGACACATTGTCGGACAAACACATGGAGAGAAACACGGAAGCACTGAATAACTGAACAAATATCCGATTCACGTAATGACGGACTGATTGTACAAGTGTGATTGTGTGATCTGTTGAGTCTTCGACTATGAGACTCAGTGTGCAGAGTAGACAGTGTGATGAGTCGTTGAGGCTGAAGTCGAGTGTAGGAAGGATTGACTGCTGATAGGAGTGTCAATTTCTGTGACAACCCATGACAAGTGACTCGCAGTCGACATTCATTCGTCAATGGTTGATGGATCCTGCATGTATTTTATTGTCGAGCAGTGAGAGATGCGCGTAATCTGTATGATGCGGGAAAGCACACAATGGTACTCGGAGACACAACTGATCAAGTGAATCTCACCATATCAATCTTCCAATAACTGACAAGCAGTTTGACCTTCGTGTATGCGTGTGACTACTCAGAATCAGGTTGTCTGATCAGTGATGAGTATGTTAGCAGATTGTATAGTTTTGCTAAAGTTGAAGAAAGTTTTCACAACTGGATCATTCGAAGGTGGTGACTGCTTCTGAGGACGTCGTTAGTTGTGTCGTGGAGACTGGTGTGGCCACCGATGTCGGTTGATGTGTACGGTTCGACAGCCTCATCACGGATGCGACACTGGTGGTCAAGTGATCCGTGAGTGATGGGAATCTCAGGGAATCGACAGTAACACGAAGGATGCAGTTAGACTTGTGTGTCTTCATAAGTATTGTTTGATTGTTCGTCACTGTAATTGATTTGTATTTGGATGTGGACAGTTTTGTGGTTGGTGGTATGTAGGTTCGGTGAATAGGTGTGAGCGGGCGAGAAGGGTGTGAGTTGGTGGTTGTTTTTTTGGTGTTGATGACGCGGTGCTGAGTGGTAGATGGAGCGAGATGTTGACGCGAAATCGGGTTCGGTGGTGTAGTGGTTATCATGTCTGCTTTACACGCAGAAGGTCCCCGGTTCGAACCCGGGCCGAACCAGGCTTTTGACAAACAACACCTGTCGACGCACATCACGAACTACACTCCTCACACTGGAGACACATCATACTCCCCGACACTGCCAACAGTGTACAACAAACTGACGCAGTCAAAGACATCCACGTCGGTCGTGCTCACCACGAGTACGCCGGTGTGTGGTTGACGTCCGACTGTCGACACGATGACTGGTAAGTCTGTGATCACCCGTATCGAGTGGCCACGTGAGTCTTAATACGCAATACACCTAGCTAAATAGATGCAATCTTTCGAGTGAAGTCGGATAGACCAGTTCCCTCATTGAACAGTCCACTTCACCTACTGTCACACTTAGATATCCAACTCCGAGGAGCACTGAACGCCATTAAACAAGTGAGACGGTTCATCAATTCCCCTACCTCACTCACCATGAACAACAGACAACGGGCTGACACATTGTCGGACAAACACATGGAGAGAAACACGGAAGCACTGAATAACTGAACAAATATCCGATTCACGTAATGACGGACTGATTGTACAAGTGTGATTGTGTGATCTGTTGAGTCTTCGACTATGAGACTCAGTGTGCAGAGTAGACAGTGTGATGAGTCGTTGAGGCTGAAGTCGAGTGTAGGAAGGATTGACTGCTGATAGGAGTGTCAATTTCTGTGACAACCCATGACAATTGACTCGCAGTCGACATTCATTCGTCAATGGTTGATGGATCCTGCATGTATTTTATTGTCGAGCAGTGAGAGATGCGCGTAATCTGTATGATGCGGGAAAGCACACAATGGTACTCGGAGACACAACTGATCAAGTGAATCTCACCATATCAATCTTCCAATAACTGACAAGCAGTTTGACCTTCGTGTATGCGTGTGACTACTCAGAATCAGGTTGTCTGATCAGTGGTGAGTATGTTAGCAGATTGTATAGTTTTGCTAAAGTTGAAGAAAGTTTTCACAACTGGATCATTCGAAGGTGGTGACTGCTTCTGAGGACGTCGTTAGTTGTGTCGTGGAGACTGGTGTGGCCACCGATGTCGGTTGATGTGTACGGTTCGACAGCCTCATCACGGATGCGACACTGGTGGTCAAGTGATCCGTGAGTGATGGGAATCTCAGGGAATCGACAGTAACACGAAGGATGCAGTTAGACTTGTGTGTCTTCATAAGTATTGTTTGATTGTTCGTCACTGTAATTGATTTGTATTTGGATGTGGACAGTTTTGTGGTTGGTGGTATGTAGGTTCGGTGAATAGGTGTGAGCGGGCGAGAAGGGTGTGAGTTGGTGGTTGTTTTTTTGGTGTTGATGACGCGGTGCTGAGTGGTAGATGGAGCGAGATGTTGACGCGAAATCGGGTTCGGTGGTGTAGTGGTTATCATGTCTGCTTTACACGCAGAAGGTCCCCGGTTCGAACCCGGGCCGAACCAGGCTTTTGACAAACAACACCTGTCGACGCACATCACGAACTACACTCCTCACACTGGAGACACATCATACTCCCCGACACTGCCAACAGTGTACAACAAGCTGACGCAGTCAAAGACATCCACGTCGGTCGTGCTCACCACGAGTACGCCGGTGTGTGGTTGACGTCCGACTGTCGACACGATGACTGGTAAGTCTGTGATCACCCGTATCGAGTGGCCACGTGAGTCTTAATACGCAATACACCTAGCTAAATAGATGCAATCTTTCGAGTGAAGTCGGATAGACCAGTTCCCTCATTGAACAGTCCACTTCACCTACTGTCACACTTAGATATCCAACTCCGAGGAGCACTGAACGCCATTAAACAAGTGAGACGGTTCACCAATTCCCCTACCTCACTCACCATGAACAACAGACAACGGGCTGACACATTGTCGGACAAACACATGGAGAGAAACACGGAAGCACTGAATAACTGAACAAATATCCGATTCACGTAATGACGGACTGATTGTACAAGTGTGATTGTGTGATCTGTTGAGTCTTCGACTATGAGACTCAGTGTGCAGAGTAGACAGTGTGATGAGTCGTTGAGGCTGAAGTCGAGTGTAGGAAGGATTGACTGCTGATAGGAGTGTCAATTTCTGTGACAACCCATGACAAGTGACTCGCAGTCGACATTCATTCGTCAATGGTTGATGGATCCTGCATGTATTTTATTGTCGAGCAGTGAGAGATGCGCGTAATCTGTATGATGCGGGAAAGCACACAATGGTACTCGGAGACACAACTGATCAAGTGAATCTCACCATATCAATCTTCCAATAACTGACAAGCAGTTTGACCTTCGTGTATGCGTGTGACTACTCAGA
Source organism: Schistosoma mansoni (assembly GCF_000237925.1). NCBI lineage: Eukaryota > Metazoa > Platyhelminthes > Trematoda > Strigeidida > Schistosomatidae > Schistosoma > Schistosoma mansoni. The sequence goes on from NC_031495.1 coordinate 58,843,590, forward strand.
ATCAGGTTGTCTGATCAGTGATGAGTATGTTAGCAGATTGTATAGTTTTGCTAAAGTTGAAGAAAGTTTTCACAACTGGATCATTCGAAGGTGGTGACTGCTTCTGAGGACGTCGTTAGTTGTGTCGTGGAGACTGGTGTGGCCACCGATGTCGGTTGATGTGTACGGTTCGACAGCCTCATCACGGATGCGACACTGGTGGTCAAGTGATCCGTGAGTGATGGGAATCTCAGGGAATCGACAGTAACACGAAGGATGCAGTTAGACTTGTGTGTCTTCATAAGTATTGTTTGATTGTTCGTCACTGTAATTGATTTGTATTTGGATGTGGACAGTTTTGTGGTTGGTGGTATGTAGGTTCGGTGAATAGGTGTGAGCGGGCGAGAAGGGTGTGAGTTGGTGGTTGTTTTTTTGGTGTTGATGACGCGGTGCTGAGTGGTAGATGGAGCGAGATGTTGACGCGAAATCGGGTTCGGTGGTGTAGTGGTTATCATGTCTGCTTTACACGCAGAAGGTCCCCGGTTCGAACCCGGGCCGAACCAGGCTTTTGACAAACAACACCTGTCGACGCACATCACGAACTACACTCCTCACACTGGAGACACATCATACTCCCCGACACTGCCAACAGTGTACAACAAGCTGACGCAGTCAAAGACATCCACGTCGGTCGTGCTCACCACGAGTACGCCGGTGTGTGGTTGACGTCCGACTGTCGACACGATGACTGGTAAGTCTGTGATCACCCGTATCGAGTGGCCACGTGAGTCTTAATACGCAATACACCTAGCTAAATAGATGCAATCTTTCGAGTGAAGTCGGATAGACCAGTTCCCTCATTGAACAGTCCACTTCACCTACTGTCACACTTAGATATCCAACTCCGAGGAGCACTGAACGCCATTAAACAAGTGAGACGGTTCATCAATTCCCCTACCTCACTCACCATGAACAACAGACAACGGGCTGACACATTGTCGGACAAACACATGGAGAGAAACACGGAAGCACTGAATAACTGAACAAATATCCGATTCACGTAATGACGGACTGATTGTACAAGTGTGATTGTGTGATCTGTTGAGTCTTCGACTATGAGACTCAGTGTGCAGAGTAGACAGTGTGATGAGTCGTTGAGGCTGAAGTCGAGTGTAGGAAGGATTGACTGCTGATAGGAGTGTCAATTTCTGTGACAACCCATGACAAGTGACTCGCAGTCGACATTCATTCGTCAATGGTTGATGGATCCTGCATGTATTTTATTGTCGAGCAGTGAGAGATGCGCGTAATCTGTATGATGCGGGAAAGCACACAATGGTACTCGGAGACACAACTGATCAAGTGAATCTCACCATATCAATCTTCCAATAACTGACAAGCAGTTTGACCTTCGTGTATGCGTGTGACTACTCAGAATCAGGTTGTCTGATCAGCGATGAGTATGTTAGCAGATTGTATAGTTTTGCTAAAGTTGAAGAAAGTTTTCACAACTGGATCATTCGAAGGTGGTGACTGCTTCTGAGGACGTCGTTAGTTGTGTCGTGGAGACTGGTGTGGCCACCGATGTCGGTTGATGTGTACGGTTCGACAGCCTCATCACGGATGCGACACTGGTGGTCAAGTGATCCGTGAGTGATGGGAATCTCAGGGAATCGACAGTAACACGAAGGATGCAGTTAGACTTGTGTGTCTTCATAAGTATTGTTTGATTGTTCGTCACTGTAATTGATTTGTATTTGGATGTGGACAGTTTTGTGGTTGGTGGTATGTAGGTTCGGTGAATAGGTGTGAGCGGGCGAGAAGGGTGTGAGTTGGTGGTTGTTTTTTTGGTGTTGATGACGCGGTGCTGAGTGGTAGATGGAGCGAGATGTTGACGCGAAATCGGGTTCGGTGGTGTAGTGGTTATCATGTCTGCTTTACACGCAGAAGGTCCCCGGTTCGAACCCGGGCCGAACCAGGCTTTTGACAAACAACACCTGTCGACGCACATCACGAACTACACTCCTCACACTGGAGACACACCATACTCCCCGACACTGCCAACAGTGTACAACAAGCTGACGCAGTCAAAGACATCCACGTCGGTCGTGCTCACCACGAGTACGCCGGTGTGTGGTTGACGTCCGACTGTCGACACGATGACTGGTAAGTCTGTGATCACCCGTATCGAGTGGCCACGTGAGTCTTAATACGCAATACACCTAGCTAAATAGATGCAATCTTTCGAGTGAAGTCGGATAGACCAGTTCCCTCATTGAACAGTCCACTTCACCTACTGTCACACTTAGATATCCAACTCCGAGGAGCACTGAACGCCATTAAACAAGTGAGACGGTTCATCAATTCCCCTACCTCACTCACCATGAACAACAGACAACGGGCTGACACATTGTCGGACAAACACATGGAGAGAAACACGGAAGCACTGAATAACTGAACAAATATCCGATTCACGTAATGACGGACTGATTGTACAAGTGTGATTGTGTGATCTGTTGAGTCTTCGACTATGAGACTCAGTGTGCAGAGTAGACAGTGTGATGAGTCGTTGAGGCTGAAGTCGAGTGTAGGAAGGATTGACTGCTGATAGGAGTGTCAATTTCTGTGACAACCCATGACAATTGACTCGCAGTCGACATTCATTCGTCAATGGTTGATGGATCCTGCATGTATTTTATTGTCGAGCAGTGAGAGATGCGCGTAATCTGTATGATGCGGGAAAGCACACAATGGTACTCGGAGACACAACTGATCAAGTGAATCTCACCATATCAATCTTCCAATAACTGACAAGCAGTTTGACCTTCGTGTATGCGTGTGACTACTCAGAATCAGGTTGTCTGATCAGTGATGAGTATGTTAGCAGATTGTATAGTTTTGCTTAAGTTGAAGAAAGTTTTCACAACTGGATCATTCGAAGGTGGTGACTGCTTCTGAGGACGTCGTTAGTTGTGTCGTGGAGACTGGTGTGGCCACCGATGTCGGTTGATGTGTACGGTTCGACAGCCTCATCACGGATGCGACACTGGTGGTCAAGTGATCCGTGAGTGATGGGAATCTCAGGGAATCGACAGTAACACGAAGGATGCAGTTAGACTTGTGTGTCTTCATAAGTATTGTTTGATTGTTCGTCACTGTAATTGATTTGTATTTGGATGTGGACAGTTTTGTGGTTGGTGGTATGTAGGTTCGGTGAATAGGTGTGAGCGGGCGAGAAGGGTGTGAGTTGGTGGTTGTTTTTTTGGTGTTGATGACGCGGTGCTGAGTGGTAGATGGAGCGAGATGTTGACGCGAAATCGGGTTCGGTGGTGTAGTGGTTATCATGTCTGCTTTACACGCAGAAGGTCCCCGGTTCGAACCCGGGCCGAACCAGGCTTTTGACAAACAACACCTGTCGACGCACATCACGAACTACACTCCTCACACTGGAGACACATCATACTCCCCGACACTGCCAACAGTGTACAACAAGCTGACGCAGTCAAAGACATCCACGTCGGTCGTGCTCACCACGAGTACGCCGGTGTGTGGTTGACGTCCGACTGTCGACACGATGACTGGTAAGTCTGTGATCACCCGTATCGAGTGGCCACGTGAGTCTTAATACGCAATACACCTAGCTAAATAGATGCAATCTTTCGAGTGAAGTCGGATAGACCAGTTCCCTCATTGAACAGTCCACTTCACCTACTGTCACACTTAGATATCCAACTCCGAGGAGCACTGAACGCCATTAAACAAGTGAGACGGTTCACCAATTCCCCTACCTCACTCACCATGAACAACAGACAACGGGCTGACACATTGTCGGACAAACACATGGAGAGAAACACGGAAGCACTGAATAACTGAACAAATATCCGATTCACGTAATGACGGACTGATTGTACAAGTGTGATTGTGTGATCTGTTGAGTCTTCGACTATGAGACTCAGTGTGCAGAGTAGACAGTGTGATGAGTCGTTGAGGCTGAAGTCGAGTGTAGGAAGGATTGACTGCTGATAGGAGTGTCAATTTCTGTGACAACCCATGACAAGTGACTCGCAGTCGACATTCATTCGTCAATGGTTGATGGATCCTGCATGTATTTTATTGTCGAGCAGTGAGAGATGCGCGTAATCTGTATGATGCGGGAAAGCACACAATGGTACTCGGAGACACAACTGATCAAGTGAATCTCACCATATCAATCTTCCAATAACTGACAAGCAGTTTGACCTTCGTGTATGCGTGTGACTACTCAGAATCAGGTTGTCTGATCAGTGATGAGTATGTTAGCAGATTGTATAGTTTTGCTTAAGTTGAAGAAAGTTTTCACAACTGGATCATTCGAAGGTGGTGACTGCTTCTGAGGACGTCGTTAGTTGTGTCGTGGAGACTGGTGTGGCCACCGATGTCGGTTGATGTGTACGGTTCGACAGCCTCATCACGGATGCGACACTGGTGGTCAAGTGATCCGTGAGTGATGGGAATCTCAGGGAATCGGCAGTAACACGAAGGATGCAGTTAGACTTGTGTGTCTTCATAAGTATTGTTTGATTGTTCGTCACTGTAATTGATTTGTATTTGGATGTGGACAGTTTTGTGGTTGGTGGTATGTAGGTTCGGTGAATAGGTGTGAGCGGGCGAGAAGGGTGTGAGTTGGTGGTTGTTTTTTTGGTGTTGATGACGCGGTGCTGAGTGGTAGATGGAGCGAGATGTTGACGCGAAATCGGGTTCGGTGGTGTAGTGGTTATCATGTCTGCTTTACACGCAGAAGGTCCCCGGTTCGAACCCGGGCCGAACCAGGCTTTTGACAAACAACACCTGTCGACGCACATCACGAACTACACTCCTCACACTGGAGACACATCATACTCCCCGACACTGCCAACAGTGTACAACAAGCTGACGCAGTCAAAGACATCCACGTCGGTCGTGCTCACCACGAGTACGCCGGTGTGTGGTTGACGTCCGACTGTCGACACGATGACTGGTAAGTCTGTGATCACCCGTATCGAGTGGCCACGTGAGTCTTAATACGCAATACACCTAGCTAAATAGATGCAATCTTTCGAGTGAAGTCGGATAGACCAGTTCCCTCATTGAACAGTCCACTTCACCTACTGTCACACTTAGATATCCAACTCCGAGGAGCACTGAACGCCATTAAACAAGTGAGACGGTTCATCAATTCCCCTACCTCACTCACCATGAACAACAGACAACGGGCTGACACATTGTCGGACAAACACATGGAGAGAAACACGGAAGCACTGAATAACTGAACAAATATCCGATTCACGTAATGACGGACTGATTGTACAAGTGTGATTGTGTGATCTGTTGAGTCTTCGACTATGAGACTCAGTGTGCAGAGTAGACAGTGTGATGAGTCGTTGAGGCTGAAGTCGAGTGTAGGAAGGATTGACTGCTGATAGGAGTGTCAATTTCTGTGACAACCCATGACAAGTGACTCGCAGTCGACATTCATTCGTCAATGGTTGATGGATCCTGCATGTATTTTATTGTCGAGCAGTGAGAGATGCGCGTAATCTGTATGATGCGGGAAAGCACACAATGGTACTCGGAGACACAACTGATCAAGTGAATCTCACCATATCAATCTTCCAATAACTGACAAGCAGTTTGACCTTCGTGTATGCGTGTGACTACTCAGAATCAGGTTGTCTGCTCAGTTTAATTAAATTTATTTTCTTCAATAAATTCATGTTTCTGTCTACCTTTTTCTTTGATTTTCAATGGTGATGTTGTATTCATTTATTGATTATCACAATGAACTAGTTAGCCTTTCCTCCAACCACCATGTCTATAAATGATCAATTTCATGTTTTATCACCTCTCTGAAAATGTTTATATTTTACTTGTTTTCTAATTTTTCAGTCTTTTTTCATAATGTATACATTATAATGAACACATTTCATTTAATACGAAGTACAATTACGTCACACCTTGTATTTGGTTGCCATATACGTTTTCACTGTAATGGCAGTATCAATTCACTCTATCATGGTTTGTTTCGGTTGTTCATGCTCCTTCATAAACGCTACTTTTTTCCTGTCAAACCTTCTACTTTCGTCTATGATATTATTTTCATTCAATCTTTCTAGTATCTTAAACTGTATATTAAAAAAATACTTTGATGGCTTCCAAGCATTACTAACTAGTATATAAACGTGAATAGTATTCTTAAGACTATATGGCAAGCCAACTGGTTGTTTATCATTTCACGAATTTTGGGCTACTTTATTTGCTAATACACTATTAAGCTACTTCAAATCCATTCATTTATACATAACTTGGACAGTAATTTTCCACATTCTTATGTCCTAATTACTACGCTAAAATGTACTATGTTAAGGAATTTTATCTTGGGAAATCAATAAGCTTTTAATAAATTCTTAGTACTTTCACTAAAACACAACAATACATATTACTTTATACATTGATATCTCAAGGTAAGCATACCTTTATGCAAACAATTTCATTGGAATTCCATTGTGCGAATGATTATGAAATAACCGATTTTTTTGTTACAACCAAGAATGATTTTGACTTTTTTAAATATTAAAAATGTTAGTTTTATAATATTACCATTTATTAAGATAAATTCATGTTAATGTAATTATATTAGATCTAAATACTTTTTGTATAATTTGCTGTTTGGCCCGTAAAATTTGTTCGAACTGAAAGAACATTCGATTTGGCAGCTGAAAATTTTTATTAGTTCCATGACAATCAGACCATAAATTTAATTATATTTTCAGATAACGTCTGTCATTCAAATCAAAGAAGTCTCATTCGGGACCCATCAGCTGGTTTCCTCACTAAGATCTGAACCGATTACCAGTCGATTTATGAACTGTGATTATATATATATATATATATATATAATATAATATATATATATATATATAATAGATAAAATGAATGGATCACTGTGAGACCACCATTGAAAACCTGTAAGAACTGGGCGACCGTTTCGTCTTAGTAAGCGACTCTTCAGCAGTGCGCATTCACGACCCCACATGCAGGATTCGAACCCAGGACCTTCGGTCTCGCACGTGAACGCTTAATCTCTAGACAGCTGAGCCGGCATCCAACTGTCTTAATGTCCAATTTCAACCAATCCACAATTTTGCGCGATCGTCCACCATTGTCTTTGGTGAGTAACTGCCTCACAACAGACACGGTTGAACTCCACTGGTCACGGCTTGAAGATGAATTTCCTGGAGTTCTAGCAAGAAATCGAAGGTTCTGGGTTCGAGTCCCGCGGCGGGATCGTACGAGACATTTCTACTTTAAGGTACTGGTACCTTGAGGATAAATGAACAAGGAATAAATGTGATGAAGCAATCCAAAGATTACAATGCTAGATTACGTAATATGAATAGTAACAATATAATCGATAAGTTAGCTGCGAAATATAATGTGAATGCAGTAAGATTAATAAAATGTTTTGTTACAATAATTGACGGTAATTAAAGGTAATCGAGGTTATTGCAACTCTCTTATAATCAATTCCAATTATGGTTAAATTTTATCAAGCCCTTTTATTAACTTACTTAGCTGAGTGTGTTATTCGAACACTAACAATTCGCATATTCCTTTGTACTATTATCATTCATTATCTTGTCTGTATGAACGTGTACGCTTGATCACATGTGACAGCCTAAGCACATACCTCTCTGTAGCTATAATGTTAATCGTTTAAATATCGCTCGATGAATCATTCTCTTCCCCATATATATATATATATATATATATATATTAGCCTTAACCTTGTGTAGGATTTATTTTGTCCCACAGATATACTATTAAAACTGTAAACGCGATACTGGCGATCCCAGAGTCTATGTGAAAGCTATAGTCAGAACAAGGACAACTTGGCTTTAAACTTTATCTGTTTCTAAACATAAAAACAATTAGATTAGTACAATAATTAAAGAATTACAGTCATCAAGTGAAACGCACAAACATACCGACCAGTATTGCGTGTCTTATTAAATGAATAAGATTTATGAGTCACACTAATATAATAGGATAATAATGTCTTTCAATTGGTAGGTCACATGCAACAGGGATAGTTTACAGACACATCAGACCAGATTGACGTGGTGGGAGCTTAAACAACGGTTTGATTGGTTAGTTATGGACATAACTAACATTCCCTCCCAAGCGGACACCACGTCCAAGCTTCACTACTGTCACGTCTATATAATCGGCTTCTCCAAAGAGACAGGTTCCGTATATACCGGCTGATCTCTTCGGTTGCTCTCTTCAGTCGAACTGTTCTGACTCGTCCATCTGGACCATAACTGATCTGTCTAACTATAGCTTTCGGCCACAGATTTCTCGGTGAGCCAGTATTGTTTACTAACACCGAATCTCCCGGTTGTCGATTCTTCCTCATGTTCAACCACTCGGATCTCGTCAGGGTTGTTAGGTACTCTCTTAACCACCTGTTCCGAAATAGGTTGGTTAGTTGTTGCACTCCCTTTCTTCTGTCATATAAGCACGTTTTACTCATCTGCGCTTCTTCGAGGGACACACCTCTATGAACTAATAATAACTTATTTGGTGAGAATATATCCAAATTATGACAGTCATTAGCTAGCTTTACGAATGGTCGATTGTTCATTATCCCTTCAATCTCTATTAAAAACATCTCCAAAGACTCATCCGTCAATACCTTTTGAAACAGTAGTGATTGTAGAATCCTTCTTATCGTCTTTATAATGCGTCCCCATACACTACCTCGATGACTAGCTCTAGGAAGTTTAAAACGCCATTCACAACCTCTTTCTAAAAGAGCATTTCCTATCTTATTCTGGTTCCAACTACACATAATCTGTCTACGATTAGCATTGGCTTTTTAAATTTATCAGAACCATCCTTACTCTTATTCACAACTCGCACAAAGGCGTCTTTCCCAACACCATGTACAATACCACGGCGAATATGTGCTGTCTGCTTCTTCATGGTCTTATTTACTGACTTCTTTGTTAAAGAGACCTTTGGCTTTTTTGGTGTCTTCACTTTCGGCTTGGTGACCTTCCTTTTCTTAGGCTTTCTTAGAGTTGTTTTGGGATTATGATCACATGGTGCCTTTATTTTCGGCTTAGCAACCCTGGACTTGGCTAATAAAAAGGAACGATGAACTTGACGCGAGACATCTTTAAAACGAGCACACGATATAACACCACATGCGAATTCTGAGGCATCAACAAAGCAATATATCTGAGCAGCTAGTGGTTTGTACGATCCTGGTACGAGACATCTGGGAAGTAACAGTTTACTTAGGCGCTTCATACCTCTGAGCCAACAGTCCCACATTATAGAGCACTCCCTAGGAAGTTCGTCGCATGAAAGATTTAGCCGACAAGCATCTCGGAAAATTAACTTAGCTGGTAAAACAATTGGAGCTGTAAGCCCATCTGGGTCGAACATAGATGCTACATACGACAAAATGGTTTTCCTTGCAGGGGTCGCATCGAACTTGCACATCCTGAAGATCTTATCCGTTCGAACATTCCACTCTTTTCCTACAGTCCTTTCATTTCTTTCCACAGATAAACAAATATCTACGTTCCTTTCTATGTGGTCTCCCTCTGGAATAAACCTCATTAATTCAGCATTGTTGCTGGCGCACTTGGTTAGATTAAAACTCCCTAAACGTAACATTTCCTTCAGCTGAGAATATACTAATTTAGCTTCTTCTAACGTATCAACACTGATTAATAAATCATCAACGTAGAACTGTCCCTTCGCTGTCTGTATAATACATTCAGGAAACCTAGCCTCGTTATCTAGGATAGTTCTTTGTAGAGCAAACGTTGCGCAACAGGGTGGGGAAGTCGCACCAAACAAATGCACTTTCATCCTATAGGTTTCTGGTTCATTTCTTATGTCACCCTGCGGCCACCATAGAAATCTAAGGGTGTCGCGATCCTGTGGCGGGACAATCACTTGATGAAACATAGCTTCAATATCTGCCGTGAGACCTATTGGTCGTCGCCGAAATCTGGTGAAGACATCTAACAGATTGTTAACTAAATCTGGACCAGAATACAAGTTTTTATTAAGGGATGTCCCAGCATATTGTGCTGCACAGTCGAATACGATTCTTAGCTTGTTAGGCTTTTTCGGATGGAAGACTGGGTGGTGCGGTAGATACCAAACCCGACACCCAATAAAGTTCTCTGAAGCCTTTTCTGCGTAGCCCTTTTCAACATACTGTGCCATCACATTAACATATTCTTTGTGCAACCCCTGGTCACGGATAAGCCGGTTTCTCAAGGAATTTAATCTACTCATCGCTAGTTTTCTATTATTAGGTAGACTTTGTTGGTGACGCCAGGGTAAAGCTATCTGGTAATGCCCGTTCACTAACTGTATAGATTTGGACATAGTATCCAAGGCTTTACGATCTTCAACCGACATGGGCACACGATGATTCAGGTCTTCTTCGAAGTCCATCTTATATAACTGGTCCAATCTAGCTTCTAGTTCCTCTTTAGATGATAGATAATTTATGATACCCATATTCCTCGTGGTCTCACTGTAAGGTCCAAACAACGTCCACTCTAAAGGAGTTTTTGTAGCGTATGGTTCATTAGATTTTCCCACCCTCTTCTCTTCTATCTCATGTGCCTCAGGTACGTTGCACCCTATCAGTACCTTGACGTCTTCACCGTCAACTGTCGGGAGGGTCACACCACGCAAGTGAGACCATGATACCATTTGAGATGTTGTTGGTACCGTCCTGCGTAACAGAGGTAATCTCTCGACTGTCCATACCTTTGGAATTCTAAATGATGAAGAAGAATCCAGGGAAGAAACTTCTATTTGAACCTCTTTACAATGAAATGTGGACTGGCTATCTAGCGTTTCCAATAAAAGCGTTTTGGACTCTCCCTCTAAACCCAACCTTCTAGCTAGATCTTCTGTAATAAGCGAAGCATCTGAGCCACTATCTAAGAAAGCGCAAGTCTGTACTGATCTTTCTCCATTTTTTACCAATACGGGCACTATCGCAAATGCTACTTGTCCCGGTACATGCTTAACACTTTCCTCCGTACAGAGTTGGGTATTAATATGGACATTACTGTTACTATCTCTCTGCTCCTCCCGCTTTCTGTGTAACAAGGCATGGTGTCTCCAGCCACATCCATCGACGGCGCATGATCTCGGTGCTCGACAGTTTCTTGCTATATGGTTCGCCTTCAGACAGACATTACATAACCTCTTCCTTAATACAAATTCTATTCTTTCACTAACATCCTTATCTCTAAACCTTTCGCATTGGTCCAAGGGGTGGTTTCCAGAACATAACAAACATGATAACCCAAGAGTTCTTGGTCCTACGTGTTGTGAGACATCAGACCCACTCGTGTTAGCAAACGACACTCTCGCTTTGTACTGTGAGTCAAGGGGCTTTTTTGTAACGGTAGCCGATTGCCTTTGGTTGCGGTTAGAAAGATCACCGCTGACAAGTAATCCATATCTAGTATTAGTAATGTCTGATTGCTCCTTCACAAATTCACAAAGATCCTTGAATAAAGGCTCTCTACCTGTCTTAAGAATCCTAGATGCAACTTTAACCCATTCTCTCTGTAAGTGCGGTGGGAGTTCTAAGAACATACACTCGATGGTCTTTGTAGAATTCAGATCGGATACATAGTCCATCTGCGTGAGTGTGAGCTCACAAACATGCATCTCACAAGACAGTCTTCTTAAACTATCTGGATCAGTTCCCTTAATAGCAGGGATATTCAGCATCTTATCAATAAATGCATGGGCTACGATGTGCTTCTGACCAAATGCTTTCTCAAGAAGCTCTAACGCCTTACGATAGCCCTCTTCTGGCTCAAGCAACGCACAATGAACAATGGTAGCCTTAGCTTCACCATCACAATACTGAATCAAATAGTTTAACCTAGATCGGAATCCAGCTCTTTCATCAAAACAGTCTTCGAAATTTCGTATGAAACTCCAATAGTTCATGGGATTACCATCAAACCTTATAATCTCTCTCTTTGGTAGGTCTAAAGCTTTAGATATCACTGTTATCCAGTCTTTTCCAGGAGGAATATCAACTGCATGTGAGGCAAATGTAGACTTATACATCACCTTGTCAGCCATGATTTGATTATAATGTTCTCTTCCTTGTTGACGTAACTGTTCTAACTCAATTTCTCTTTCTGTCTGAGCTAAGCGTATTTTAGCTAATTCTAACTCTAACAAGGGATCCATTCGACAGCTATTTCCTCCAAACTCATCATCATTATGGGTTTCCGAATAGTGAGGAGACAATCCAGGAATCTGATCCGTTTTATGACTCTCCATAGACATTTAACAGTACTCAATATGTGAATTTTTGATGAGATACTGGTCGAAACTATGTAGGATTTATTTTGTCCCACAGATGTACTATTAAAACTGTAAACGCGATACTGGCGATCCCAGAGTCTATGTGAAAGCTATAGTCAGAACAAGGACAACTTGGCCTTAAACTTTATCTGTTTCTGAACATAAAAACAATTAGATTAGTACAATAATTAAAGAATTACAGTCATCAAGTGAAACGCACAAACATACCGACCAGTATTGCGTGTCTTATTAAATGAATAAGATTTATGAGTCACACTAATATAATAGGATAATAATGTCTTTCAATTGGTAGGTCACATGCAACAGGGATAGTTTACAGACACATCAGACCAGATTGACGTGGTGGGAGCCTAAACAACGGTTTGATTGGTTAGTTATGGACATAACTAACACCTTGCCTGTCTGCGCCCTGATTCTATTTGACTATAGATTCGCCTCTGTATTCGCTAGCTCACTTATATTTGCCTCTATGGTTTGGATTCGCTTTATGTGCTTGTAGCTTTGCTATCCGTGGTATCCGCTAATAAACTGTGGTCACCGCTTCCTATTGCCTTCTGATTTCAAACACCATTGGGATTTATATAATAACCATTATTACGGTGATTGACTAATGAAGCTAAACCACTACAAGGTGAACAATTAAATGAAGTGATGTCAGAAACAGTTGTGAATAAATTTATGAGGTTATGAGATGTAATTATAGGGAAAGGAGGATTACGAAATGCAAAATAATAATAATAGATTAAGGCCATGGTAACGATAGCGATAAAACGTACTTCTTTTGGGTGCACGAACTCTGGCTTGAGCTCATGGATGGTAAGAGTTTCTGCTATTTTAGGGAGGTGGATACGAAGAAATCTAGATAGATTTGTAAGAACCGTATACACAAACTTAAAATCAACCTGTGGATCAGTAGAATGATTAGAATCAATTAGATATCTAACCATATTGGGACATGTACTCGTATACTAGTTGAAAGCGAGCACTAGCTACGGCCTAAGTACCTCGCTAAAGAAGAGCAGGGGATTTGGTAGATACACATGGAGACTACCAGAGGGGGAAGCTTATCCTTTAGGCACTTTTGCCACATAGAACGTTCATTTTATCGCAGCCGTTGACCGACTTTTAATTGCATCGAATGTTCGATCACCTTTGGATTCCAGATTGATATAAAGGTATTTCTTCGAAACGAAAAGCCGGAGTCTTTTTCCTGACATCTTTTTTTTCGAATTCTTTTCTATGGATCAGCTTGAAGAGCCGTTTTCCACTATGGTTTTCCTGAGGAATACGAGTTCTTCATGTATTCCGTACCACATATCCGATGTATTCGGTAACATAAACAGTGAATAAGATTCTTGTTTTTGTCTAATGGAACGCAGCTACAGAAGTTAATCATCTGACCATCCTATGTCTGTTTTCTAAGAATGGACTTTTCCTCCGAAGCTGGGAGTTGGTTTATTTTCTCCCATAGTAGGTTGCTGCTGATTGTATCCGATCAACAGACAATGGATATCATGCATACACAATTGTTTATAAACACCTTTACATTTTTGATGATGGTTGTGGTAGTTGTCAAAGTTTCAGCCCCATAAAGTAGAACTGTCTTGACGTTCATATTGAAGATTGTGACTATGATGTTGGCTTGCAGACGGTTGTTTTGAGTTCCATATGTTCTTCAATTGTAGGAATACTACTGTTACTTTGCCAATCCTCCCCTTTACGTCTGTATCAGATCATCCACGTTCATCGATCGTGCTGTTCAGACAGGTACGTGAAAGATCACACATCTTCCAGAGTTTCTCTATGAAGTGTGATTAGATTGGTTTATAGCAGCTCACGTACAACTGAGTTTGTTCATATCTAACTTGGTTAAGCCTTTTTGTTAACTGATTTAACGGACAGAGTCATTCGTACAATATCAACCTATCTATGCTATTCTACCTTTATTATTGTTGCACTTGTATGAATATGTATGCTTGAGCATTGTTTACAGCCTTCGCATGTATTCATTCTGCTAGCCTTACTATTAGTCGCTTAATTGATTCGATGATTCATTCATTTCCATATATATATATATATATATATATATATATATATATATATATATATATATACGAAGTTTAAGGATAATGTCGAATACTGACCACCACAGGTTCACTCTATGTTATATTATAGGACTTTACTTGTTTACTTGTGTATGTTGAGGCCTAATGATGCAGAGACTACTGCTACACTGGCTGTCTTCACCTCCAATTTTTGGTGTGTGTGGGATGGAAGAGCTAGATCATCTGCAAATTCTAAATCATCAAGTTACATGCAGGCTGTTCATTTTATTCCATGCTTCCCCTCAGATGTGGAGATCTTTGTAACTCAGTTGACCATCAGAAGAAAGACAAAGAGTGAGAGTAATCAGCCATCTCTGATTCTGGTCCTCACTTGGATTGCATGTGTTAGCTATCCTCCCTGCATGAATTTGAAGTGTAGTCCATCGTATGAGTTCCTTATGATGTTGAAAATCTTCCCAGCTAATCACTTCATAGTGTCAAAGAATTTTACATAATGTTCTCCTATCCACACTGTCAAATGCTTTCTCATAATCAAGGAATTTGATACATAGTGACGAATTCTACCCTATTGACTGTTCAACAATAATCCGTAGTATTGTGAGTTGGTCTGTGCACGACCGTCAAGTTAATGTGGTGGTGGGCGTTTCCCGTCATCATTGGTGGGTCCGTTTATTGATCATACTTTATACCTGTTGTTGAGACCTATCTTTAATTCGTTAAGTTTGTCAGTATCTCGAAGGTGTGTTGTATTAAACCATTGCGGTGCTGTTTGTCCAGTTGTGTAGTCCTTCTTGTTATCATTTTTTTAGCAAGGTTGTTTTCCACAGGATGGGGTTGCTAACCACATCTCCAATCCTCCCTCTTTATCCGGGCTTTGGACTGGTAATAACCCTAGAAAGGTTATGGGCAGAAATTTATCTTTCGGATTATAGGAGAAACCCCAATTGTTTTAGTATCACCCATGTTATTCTGACTCGGTTATTGTTTTACCTTTATTCGAATTTACATAAAGGATCAGTTGTATGAAATAAAAAATTATCAGTATAGTACACATCAAGTCAATGTTCTGCATGTCATGACATTTCTTATATTAACATTGATGAAACATTAGCAAAATGAGAGTTTGATAACAATAAGTTGTGATTAAAAAAGTTTGTTTACCAAGTAGATTCATTTGTCATATACACAAATCAGTCATCGATTTCTTACATTTGATCATATTATTTCTTCAGGTTGTTATTTTTGTAAAATTTTAAGTGTTTACGTATGTAAAATGTACTTTTAACAAAATATTGATATTTTATTTATAAAAAAGAAAACTAATTTAAGTTGACAAACCAACTGTTTATATTGAATGATACATCTATAACTATTACAATCATCTATGAATAGAGAAACATGTAGAATTCTAGTGTGAAACATGTAAAATAGTATTACAAGTTAAAATTTGGATGAAAGATGTTCCATATTTGTATATCTCAGTTAAGGTTAAATTAATTTTTTATATATAGTTGAAATCATGAGTTAACTGAAGCTAGACCACCATGGGAAACCTGGAAGCACTAGACGGCTGTTTCGTCCTATTCTGGGACTCCTCAGCAGTGCGCATCCACGATCCCGCCTCGCCAGATTCGAACCCAGGACCTACCAGTCTCGCGCGCGAGCACTTAACCGATAGACCACTGAGCCGGCCGGCATCCAACGGTGTTAATGTCTAAATTCAACCAATCCACGATTTTGAGCGACCCTTCACCAGTTGTCTTCAGTGAGCTGATATCTCTACAACAGACTTGGTGGATGCGCACTGCTGAGGAGTCCCGTAATAGGACGAAACGGCCGTCCAGTGCTTCCAGGTTTTCGATGGTGGTCTAGCTTCAACTGACTCATGATTTCAACTGTGAAAATACTAAATTCTCCACTAGACCCCCTCTGATGAATAATAATTATCCTAAGAAAGCGTGAAATTAAAAGACTTCTATAGTGATTTTACAGGCATGAAATCATCTTAGGATGAATGGCCTATATGTGTTTACCCGGGTAAGAAAAGAGTTTTTACGTGATGTTTTATTACTTAACTTTAAAAAGATTTGTTCTTAACAACTAGTTAGTAATTTGATTTAATCACAAATAGTCCACTTAGATTCGGTACTTTGAAGTATCAGATGCACAGATAATCGATAAATCAAATAAGTGAGACGTTGGAGAAGATTCTTAGCTCATGTAGATGATATCATTGCAGCTCTCTGAGTTGGATGGTTTAATCGTGGACATTTCACAATTCTTCTGAACAACATCGTCAGTACAAACTTCAGATAAAAGTGCAGTATTCTAATTGTTTTACATACGACAAAAATCTTGTCCTGTCGGCGTTATTTGGTTATTGCTAACATTTATCATATCATTGTCAGAATGTTCATTTTGGCTGTCTCCCCCTTTGATCTCATTCTCGATCCTATATTTGTTCATGATTTTTCAAACTGGGTGATAAATTGGGTTGATTTTTAAATGTTTATTGATTACTGAGTGATATGAGTCCCAAGTTTATAAAACATCATCCTTGTACTCCCTCTATCTAAAATCATAATATCTTCCCAGTCAAATGTGTGTCCGTGACTGTCCACATGCAGTGATATAAACAAAGATACATCTCGACATTTGAAATACATTTAACGTTTATGTAGAGGACGATAAAGAGGGCACCAACTTTCCCGAGGTAGTGTCTCTCTCAGTTGGAAGCGTTTATTTTGAAGGTGATGTTTGGCTTTCATTATTTTGTCATTGCATCCTTTGGTTTGCAAAAGATCTATGGAAATATTTTTTTTAGTTTATGCGCTATAATTATTTCAAATGTCCCTGATACTCTTACTGTAATTCCCGATATGTTTATACATATGATAGGATGATCCGTTTGATGGTTTCTACACTTGATTTCGTTTTTATTGATGAATTTAAACGGTATTTCTTGATGAAATTATGTGGATAGGCTTTCTTTCGATTAATGGTCATCAAATAGTTAGGTGTTTAGTTATGATATTTATAAACAATGATTTTCACTGAAAAATGAATTCCTGATTTTCATTAGTTATCCAGCTGGTCAATTAGTAAAGTAAGTTAGCAAATTAAATTGAAGTGACCAGTTACTTTATCTAGTGTCATTTTAGAAGTAGTACTTTGGTGAACAGAACACAGGTGGGGACAATCAAATTCATTTGAACACAAAATTACAGAATATCTCACTAAAATGTGAGAACCATATAGTAGATAGTTAATTTGCAAATTATTAATCAGTTGACTCAATCTTGACCGTTCCTTCTGTAAATATCGGTTCATCGTCTCCGATTATTATTGTTCATGCATATTCATACCAACTGCGCTTCGTTCCCGTTCTTCCCTTGTGGATCTTCCACTGAAATACATTCAATGCCGTGCCATCGTAATTTACTACTTACGTGGATGTAAGTAACCCACATCACAGTACCTCCGCTCCTCAACTGTATTGAAAAAATACCACTGTCAATTTTATATTATAATTGAAATTTCCAATGAAATATTTTGTTGAAGCTGTTATCATAAACAAACAATAATGAGAAAAGTGTAAATGATCTCATTAATAAGATCGAAAACTAATTTATGATATACAGCATTCACGTTACAAACGATTCATTTGATTGAACAAATAATTCACTCTAATGAAAGTTTAATTTATTATCTAATTAGTCCAATATTTCACTACAGAACTTCGTAATTAAATTAACCGTTTATCGGTCTTTTGAGAGATAGTATTTACCTTCATAATTAAGAATGTATGCCTAAGAATATGCAAACCAATTTGTTTAAGGATTCAACAACTGGTTTATGAATCTAAAACAAACTGTCGGAGTTTAACTGAGACTAATAAACTGTAATTCAGTGATTCGTACATCCGAATTTTAATCATAGAACGATAGTTTTAAAATTATTCATGGTTATTTTGTTGATTTGAACCAAGTAGGAAATGTAAACATTATACAAACAATTTTATGAATTTAACACATGAATGTATAAATTGACCATCGACTTACATCATTCATATTTATCATGCAATGTGTTTTGGGGTCATATGGTGTTATGATTACAGCAAATATGCTCATAATATAAATGATTTATTTTGTTCTAAATAACCGGTAGGTTCAATAGACAATAGATAAGATTATGATACTGTATTCTTCCGTCTTGTATAACCAAATATAAAATGATAATTTACTTAGTTACGCTTGTTACTCCCAATAGAGCATAGGCCGCCGATCAACACTCTCCAATCCACTCTGTCCTGGGCCTTCCTTTCTAGTTTTATCCGGTTGTTGCTCATTCTTCTCATATCTGTCTCCATTTCTCGGCGTAATGTGTTCTTTAGTCTTCCTCTTCTCATTTGACCTTCAGGATTCCATGTGAGGGCTTGCCTTGCGACGAAGTTGGCTGCTTTCCTCAATATGTGTCACATTCACTTCCAGCGCTTCTTCTTGATTTCTTCCTCAGCTGGAGTCAGGTTTGTTCTCTTCACAGTAGATTGTTGCTGATAGTGTCTGGCCAGCGCATCCGAAGTATTTTGCGTAGACAACTGTTAATAAACACTTGTATCTTCTGGAAGATGGTCTTCGTAGTTCTCCAGGTTTCTGCCCCATACAGTAGAACTGTCTTGACATTTGTATTGAAAATTGTGACTTCGATGTTGGTTGACAGTTGTTTTGAAATCCAGATCTTCTTTAGTTGTAAATATGTTGCTCTTGCTTTGCCGATCCGCGTCTTCACATCTGCATCAGACCCATCGTGTTCATCAATGGTGTTGCCCAGATATGTAAAGGTTTTCACATCCCCCAAAGCTTCTCCGTGAAGTGTAATTCGATTGATTCATGCTGTGTTGTATCGCAGAATCTTGCATTTTCCTTTGTGTATATTGAGACCTACTGCTGCTGAGGCTGCATAAATGATAACTAATTAGTAAAAAAATGTTTATCACATACTATCGTACATTTTTAGTTTTACGAATAAAGAAATATTGTAGAAATAATGTAATATAATTTATATTGATTCTCATTAATTTAAAACATATATTTCAGGCATTATTAGATAAATATTCACTTCGACCTTTTCACATCAAAAGAATGAATAACAGTTGGCAACAAATGGAAATAAGTGCCCAGGATGGAGTTGGTTGAAGAATCCTGGTCGGTACCTTATGCTCCCACGAGGGCTAACAGGTATAAACAAGCAAGTTGATGTTTTCATTCATAATTCCCACTTATTTAATAGGTTTTTATCATCACTGATTACATGTAGGGTAGCGTTAAAGCCATTGTAATTACTTACTGAGTAATTGTTTATTTAGTCTGTTAATGGATTTTAGATATATGGATAAACACAGTTAAGATCGATGTGTATTTACATAATCTCTGAATTGTCACGTTTCAACATACAAATACTCAGAGATATTATAGCAACCCACATACAATTGAGTTTGTTTACATCTAATTCAGCTAAGCCCTTTTGTTAACTTATTTAATGAACAGTCATTCATACAATAACAATCTATCTATACCATTGTACTTTAATTATATGCGCTTGAACATTGCTTGCTGCCTATGCATGTGTTCATTCCGCTAACCTTATTATTAATCGCTTAATTGATCCGATGATTCATGCTTTTCCACTTATATATATATGTACATCTTAATCCTGTTTACTGCTCTGCTCCGCTCTGTACTTCGCTACACCGTATTGTATACGCTTACTCACTCATTTGACTCTCACGCTCACTCGCCTGCTTTACGGCACTGCTCTTTCATGCTTGCTTAACGTGCCTGTAATATTGAATAACTGTGTATGGTTCAATAATAAACGCAATCAACCCTTTGTCTTCGCCTTCTGATTTATACACCGTTAGGACGTTATCGAGTAACAGTTATCAAGACGAACAATATACAAGGTTTAGGGATAATATCGAATATCGACCACCACAGAATTGGAGGCCTCGCCGAGCGATCACAAAACAATTTTCGACGATATAATCTAATTACGAAAATTCAAAGCGCTGGGTCTCAAATCGGATTATTATCTGTATCATAATCATAATTGTGGGTTCATTACATCACAATTTTAATTACACGTACATTAACTCACAAACATTGAACTTAACGATTATATTCATAATAAATAACGATCATCCACAAACAATTGATATATTGGTGCAATTTAGTAAGTCTGTGCCATTTTATAAATTGTACCATTTATTATTATCATTATTTTTGTTCGTCCATTTTTCTTTGTGACATTTACATCATATTTGTGTACTACTAAAAATTTTTTTTGTAAGAATGTCTTCCGAAAATACTATGTCAAGTGTACAGCAAACTTCGTCCGTGAGAACTTTTAACCTTCCAGTCCCCTCTTTTAAGGTCACCGACCCGCAGCTGTGGTTCATTAGACTCGAAAACTATTTTCTGGCTAATCGTATTAACTTACAAAGAGATAAATTTGGCCTCACAAGCACTCTCCTCCCAGACGAAGTAGCAGAAAGCGTACGAGAGGCGTTATCTAAAACGGACACTGAAAGGGCTCAGCTGAATTAGATGTAAACAAACTCAATTGTATGTGGGTTGCTATAATATATTCCGAGTTATAGAGCGTGTTAAATTGCTATTTTGACTATGTTCTACTATGATAGCTCAACAACACAAGGATACGATATATATATCATAGTAAAAGAAGTTGAATCAACATGTGACTCAAAAGGATAAGCAAACTTCGGTGACCAAGCTTTTTTGAAACATGATGAATAAACTAATGGGAAGATTAGGGAAACGATACGGTTTTAGTTACTCATTCTTTAAACATTATAATTTGTTTTACATCCTAAGATTGAGGTTGACATCCACTTCAGAACAGTACTAATAGTGTTTTAGATGAATTTGATAAGATGACGAATAGTTAATCAGTAGTGAAAAACTCATTAAACTATTTAAACACGCATACTTCCGTTAGTTTCACCAAACTGTGTTATATACCGGACACTTTTAATTAGAGTAATTTTGTACATAGTTATAGGTTTTATTTTAATGATCGGTCAATCTGCTAGCCGTTCGTATTCTAATTAGTATAATAGATTGTCAAAATAATGTAGTCGTTTTCCTTTTTTCGAAGTAATGATTTTTATATTATCATTACTAAATGACTATATACTTAATAGATACAGGAAATATAAAGTGTCTTATTTGAACCGTATATATGTTAATAAGTGACTTCGCAAATGCTAACTGCTTTTATGTAAAAGGTAAAACAATACTTGTAGTATACTTTGATTTTACAAACTAGATACAAAGATATTTGTAATCTGCGTGAAAGCTTTTCTTTCATTATGAGATTATCAATAAAAATATTATTTATCCAATGATAATTAGAGAAACAATGTAAACTATAAAACATTAACCCATTGTTTCGTATAATCTGAGACAACTCAACAGCACTCACTCATAACGTCGTACACTGTTAAGCCTAAGTTGTTTTTAAAAGCGTTGTTGTTCTTGTGACCTTTAGACTATCAATTAGCGATAGGGAATTAGTTAATTTATTAAAGATACCAGAACGTTCTTTTATAGGCACGTTGTGTTTAAA
This sequence comes from Schistosoma mansoni, assembly GCF_000237925.1. NCBI lineage: Eukaryota > Metazoa > Platyhelminthes > Trematoda > Strigeidida > Schistosomatidae > Schistosoma > Schistosoma mansoni. The sequence continues at coordinate 58,865,696 of NC_031495.1, forward strand.
CAAAAATGCTTTATTTTATAAATTGATTTCCATCAGAGATAAATGATTCGCAATTATTCAGCTAGTTTATTGCCAAAGACTAGTTTCAAAAGTATTTCGAAGATTTCAGAGAATCAAAGAATTATACTAAGAGGAAGTGTGTTTCACTGCTTTACTAACCAACGTTGGTATGCCGCGACTAGTTGTTCCACTTTCTTTCCATTCCTTTTTCCTTCATGGTCTGTTATCTATGAAGAATACTTGTTAGATAGACGAAATACTTTACTATCTGTATACTAGTTTCTTCCTTTAGCCCTCAAATAACCTGGTGCAGACGAGGGTGGGGAGGCTTAACTCTCTCTCTCTCTCGAAATGCACTCCCATGGCAACGCGTATACAGTCACTGACAGGGAAGTCTTACTCACTACCTTCTCGCAGTAGGGGTGTTGTTTACGAAATTGAAAGGATAAAAAGCGAATGTCCTGCACTTTAACAGGGTTAGTGAATATAGAGGATTCACCTAGATGACTTGGAAAAACCCGATTCCAAACCGATTGTGCACATGGGCGTTAGGATCCAGTGGTAATAAATGTCGTATGAAACTATTGTTGGTCACCAACTATCATGGGACTACATCCCTTAACGTTGCTCCACTGCCTTACGGGTTATAACCCAAGGTCAAAGGCTTGGGGAGTAGTCCCCTAAGAAAGTCACCTGTTTTAGTTTGGGCGCCCTAGCAGTATTCCAGTTCTCACACAAATCGAATGTCAAAGTGTGGTACATGTCTGTTTGGTGCCTCCTTGAACCAATGTTTACGTGTTTAAGTAAATAAATACAGTCCTTTTGTAACTGTCCATTCAGATTTCAACAGGCTCAAAAAGCTAAAATGTGCTTTGATTTATGATGATGCACCTAATCTTAGTGAAGTTAAGAAAATCGCTTACAGCAATAGAGGAGACTATCAAAACTAACACCAGCAGAAATTAAAAACTCAAAGTACTAATGAAAAATGAAAAGAAGTCAACCATAGCATATATTAGCGACCGTACAACAAGTTAGAAAGCTTAGTAAACACAAAAAATAGACACACTCGTACAATAGCAGCTGATACGGAAACTGGGGCAAATGAGGACTATTTATACTATTTATACTATAAGAGACAATATTTTTCAATTTCTGCACTTGTAAAACGTTTATGAAACTGGGCTATACTGGTTCCTAGTGCATTAACACAAAATTGTATAGAATAAATGGAATGTGGCTAGTAGTGGAATCCAGGAACGGCGTTCCCTCCTATTCAAAACTCACTAGCTGGAAATATCTCCTTTGCTGTCATACTTCATATTCATTAAAACAGTAGTTTTTATCAGATTTTATTTTAAACATTCAAATCAGCAGCAAGAAGAAAACATTAAAAAGTAGGAAATCTTAAAAGATTCACACAGATTGTTTGTAAGGGAATAAATGAATAAAGAGTCTATACTACCCCAAATGTACCACTTGTTTTCTGATAAATTTTATTTATTTTAATTAGACATATAAATATTGGTACAAACGGGTACCAGATACATATGCGCCGCACAAATCTCATTTGATTTGTTTGAGTGCTGTGATACTTCCCGGGTGCCCAAACTGAAGCAGGTGGTTTTCTTAGAAGGCCACATCCCGAGCCTTTGACCTAAAGATCTGATACACAAGGCAGTGGAGCATCGTGAGGAGACGCAGTCTCATGGTAGTCGGCGACCAACGATTGATTCATACGCCAATTGTTCCCTCATGATACTGGAGCCCATGTGCACCATTGGTTTGGAATCAGGGTTTTCCAACTCACCTAGGTGGACTTTGCGTGTCCATCAACCCGGTTAGAGCGCCGGACATTTGTTTTTCGTCCTCTCAATTTCGTAAACGACAGTAATGTCACGAGAAGGCAGTGAGTAGGACTCCCCTGACAGAGGCTATATACGCGAGGCCATGTAAGAGCATTTCGAGAGGGAGAGCGGACTCTCCCCACTTTTGGCCGTACCAGGGCATTTGAGGGCAAATAAATAAACTTTATGGTGTGTATTAAAACAGTTATTCTAACTTATTTCTTAATTTTTTTTATGGAAATCATCTGAAATCTAAAAATGAATTGACATTCCATAAACAATATAACAGCAATATGTTTTCATTGTGAATAAAATGTCTAGTTAGTTTACATTCATTTAATTACCTTAATTAATCAAATTTATATGTCCGTATATGAAATGACCTACCATTAGTATAGAAAAACAATTGTTTATAATAGAAATGTATATCAAAGAAATAAACAATTTCAGAATAATCTACTATAATTTATCAATAAGAACTAGTTTATTCAAATTAGTTTTGACTCATTCTTATTTCAGAAGGGGTTTTGTGGAGATTTCAGTATTTTCATAGTTGAAATCATGAGTCAATTGGAGCTAGACAATCATGGAAAACCTGGAAGCG
>NC_031495.1:58868346-58869878 GCF_000237925.1 Schistosoma mansoni
TGGACGGCCGACCCGTCCTTCCATGGGACGCCTCGTCAGTGCGCAGCCACGTTGCCGCGCTCGCGTGATTCGGACCCAGGACCTGCCAGGCTCGCTCCAGAGCACGCAACCGATGGACCACTAAGCCGTCCGGCATCCGTCGGTGTTAGAGTCTGATTTCTACCACTTCAGGACGTTTAGTGGAAAGAAGTGACCAGTGGAGTTCAACCACGTTTGTTGAAGAGATATCAACTCACTGAAGATAATTGGTGAATGGTTGCTCAGATTTCGTGGAATGATTGAAGTTAGACATTAACACCTTTGGATGCAGGTCGGCTCAGTGGTCTATCGGTTGAGTGCTCTGGCGCGAGACTGGTAGGTCCTGGGTTCGAATCTCGCGAGTGCGGGATCGTGGATGCGCACTGCTGAGGAGTCCCATGATAGGACGGGTCGGCCGTCCAGTGCTTCCAGGTTTTCCATGATTGTCTAGCTTCAATTGACTCATGATTTCAGCTATGAAAATCATTCTTATTTCACAATGATAAATGATTCTTTACAATTATTTAAATTATAATAGATGAAAATAAAAGTCCAAACTGAGTTTGTTGGTTTGAAGTTGAATGTTTAGAGCAATTAGCCACAATTGTTAGTGAAGATAAAATAAGTCTCTAGTAATACAATCAATAGAATGAAACTATCAAAGAAAATACATGTTTAATATCTATTCAGTAAAAAAAATCATCAGTAAAGGATTGTAGAGATTGTTGAACAGTAGCTGTCTATTGGATGTGTATTGAAAGTAACTTCATACTATGACAAAACAGCTATCCAGTACTTTTAGATTTTCAATGGCGATCTAGCTTAGATCACTTTGTGATCTCGATGACTAAAAGACGATTATCCGTTTTATCATGGGAATCCTTGCTAGTTTGTTTTATAATCGTATGAGTATAAATTCACACTACACTTTAAGTCCCTCAGTTGAGTCGCTATCTATCAAGCATGATCAGTTAAAATTAGTTTCGGATTAAATTTATGTTATGATACAGAATACAATCTTTATTGAATGTGATCTTTATTATCGCTAGTGCATTACATCAAAGTATGAACATATCATTCCCATACTAACTCTTTTCGAAAAAAATAACTGTAAATAAATGAATGACTGGAAGTAGTCACACTGTTTCTATTTTTTTTAATTATGATAATATAGAAATAAAAGCAAATATTATGAAAAATGAACATTATGATTCGTCAACGCAACATGTGTATTATATTGTTTTTCAGCGGAGTATGACTTTATTTTGAGTATGAATTCAATTAACTAAGTTTACTGTCTTTTCCTCAACTACCATAATAGCAAACTACAAACATTTAGGAGGTATCAACAATATCTGAATTGTTGTCATTTTAGCAAATCACATTTCTGTATTGAACAAAAAAAACAGTGAGATTTACAGAATTCATTATTATTCACTTAGTATCGTTTGTCTAAATCTTCCCATTGATGTTTAGGACTACAACTGGTCCGTCTCTTATTGGCCATATGTGCA
>NC_031495.1:58870317-58879166 GCF_000237925.1 Schistosoma mansoni
AATATTTTAATTCAGTAATCAATATCCATTTTATACACATAATGTAAAGTCAACAGTGAAGGAAGTAGATAAAACCATTTGAAAGCATCAATTATAGATTACTTTTCCTAATTAACAGTTAAAAGGATAAGTTTCGATAGTGTAATAAGTAGACGAAGATTATCAGAACTATGTAATCAGATTGTTCGAAATGTATTGCGCTAATATATCACATAGTTCTGATAATCTTCGTCTTCTTATTACACTATCGAAATTTATCAAGGGCAGCACTTCTACAATTGAAGAACATATGGAACTCAAAACAACTGTAAACCAATATCAAAGTGAGAATCTTCAATACGAACTTCAAGACAGTCCTACTATATGGAGCTGAGACGTGGAGAACTACTACATCGATCGTCAAGAAGGTACAAGCATTTATAAACAGTTGTTTACGCAAGATACTCAACATTCACTGACCGGATACTATCAGCAACAGCGTTTTATGGGAGAGGACAAACCAGCTTCCAGCTGAAGAGGAAATTAGGAAAAGACGTTGGAAGTGGATCGGACATACATTAAGGAATTCACCAATGTGCATTACAAGGCAATCCCTAACTTGGAATCCGGAAGGGAAGCGGAAAAGAGGAAGGCCAAAGAACACACTACGCCGGAAAATAGAAGCAGCTATGAAAAGGATGAATAACAACCGGAAAGAACTGGAAAGGATTGACCAGGACAGAGTTGAATGGAGAATGCTGGTGAGTGGCCTATGCTCCTCCTAGAGAGGTAACAGGCGTAAGTAAGAAAGTAAGTAAGTAAATTTGTCAAAGGGACTAATTGTTTTAAAAGGATAAGCGTTTAAGTAATCGAGTTATCGATCTATAATAAACAGAACAAAATGCTTTCAATGATGTATAGAATGAAATAATAATAACTCAAAACGGTAATCAATATTACTGTTAAAACAATGATGTTACAAACTTAACGATATATTACTATTGTTAATATAATGCTAAACCAAGAGCAATACCCATGAACCACTCTACCTGTTCGTAAGTCTACTTTTATTTTTTTATTGAATATTTTATTATAGAAATATTTACAATTTGTTGTTTAGAGCAAGAATTTCCAAATCACTCGTTTGGATACTTACAAAATAGATTAAAAAAAGAAGATATCTACAACTTCTTCGTTTAACTTGTTTGTATCTATCCTCTTCAACAATAATGTTTGATATGACTATTTGATGAATTTATATTTTAACTAAACTGATGACAACAATATGAAATGTAATTTTATAAAAGAATAAGTTATTCTGTTACTGAAATAATATAAATGTAATCATGAAATAATTGACAAAGGTTTTCAATAATGATATCATTTAAAAAGAGGAAGCCATGGTAACAGATATCATGACAACTAAATAAATGAGTAAAAAGGGATACAATTATCTTTTTTTCATAAAATGAATCACAAAAGGCTTGTTTCAATTGTTTGTTGTAAGGAAAAAAAAATCTTTGAGATCATTCATTATTAGTATCTAATGGTTTATAGGTATTAAGTAACATGAACATTTGCTTAGATTTGAAATATAATTGACTGATTACATTTGAATTGTTTAATTACTAGGTGATGATAATCCTTTGGTTCTTGCTATATTCGAAACTGAATATCTATGCTTATCAGTATATTTAATAATTAGGAAACCATTTTCATTGATAACTAATGAAATTTTATTAGAATTACATAATGATAATAATAATTGTTTTGTACGATCACGAAATTTTTTACCAGCAACACAATAAAATATCCAATTAGTACATGTACTCAATAGGCAAAAACTACGAAATAAGTAGTATAGAAATTTATGCATATTATTATCAATACTATCTACAATGAAATTTAAGTATAAAAAATAAATAAGTAACGGACAAACACTAGCCATATAAACAAAATTCATGCATAGTAATAATGGTGTTACATGTGTATGACTATCTTGTGAGATATATTTACGTTTATTTAGCTCTGTTGTTGTTGTTGTTGTTGTTGCACGAAAGTCATTCATAGAACGAACTGTATGACTATTTGTCGTAGGTATATTTTCTTGATTTGATATTAAACTTTCTGAACGACATGATTTCTTTTCACTATGTATATGTATTTCAGAGTCTTCTAGATAATTGCTTTTACATAAATCATTCATACTTTTCGTAGGATGTGATGAATAATAATAGCTACTATGTTGGTTAATTTTCACATTGGATTGAATAGTTTTCTTTGCAAACTTATTCCTTGTTAATAGATTACGACAAATAATTCCTGTACATGTAGTCATGACAAATACTGGTATTAATCCCCAAAATATTAAATCACATAAAGTTGTCAATCGAAATATTTTTTCATTGACTGGATCACAATCATCATTAATAACTTGCCAATATAATGGATATGGAAGTATTGGTATAATCAATAAAATGGATATTATTATTTGATAAATGATAAGTTTTGATAAAGATATCCATTTTGATTTAACTTGTAATGGATACAATACAAGATAACAACGTTGTATTGATAATAGACATTGCATATATGCTGACCAATAAAATAAATAATTTGATGAACTTGTATGAAATATACATAACCAATTATTATAATCTCTAATATCAATTTTATACCATATTTTTAATAACATCCATATACCTTCTGTTAATAATATAAGAAAATCACTAACACAAATACTTATTAACCATATTAATAAATTAGATGTAAACATTTTTGAATGTATTAAAAATATAAAACAAAATATTGATCCAAAAAATCCAAGTGTTATTACTGTTGGTAAATACCATACAAGAAAATATTTACATAAATGATCATATAATGTAATAGAGATAGTAAATTGTTGTTGTTGGGGTTGGGGTTGGAGTTGTTGTTGCTGGGGGAAATAATAATAATCTGGAATAAGAGTACTATTCATTATTGATTAATGTTTTTTTTAAAATTTTAATTATTGATTAAATGTAAATTTTGTTTACTTTTAATTGTTAACTAGATTATGTAATTTGGATAAAATTAGATTTTAAATTTTAGGTAAATTCATTTCAGTTTTTTGTTTTAATTTATTCATGTAAGGTACTATGAAAAATGAAAATTTTATTAAAAATTTTTTTGATTTTTTTTATAAGGAATTTCATTTATAAAAATTCGAGTAAATTTTATCAAACTGTTTTTGATTAGACAATGTGTTTGACCAATGATATTTATGATAAAAAATAAGGTTATAAAGCTATTGGATGATTTTAATGCCTTGCTTCTAAAAAAAGCTAGTTGGATAACGTGATGACGTTTGAAGTAAATGGTGAACATCAACTCTGAGATGTAGCTATATTTAGTTGACGAGTCCAAAATAGAATGAAATGTGCGTCCCGGTTTTCACTGTTAGATACTATTGAGCTTTGCTTATAATACTTGTGACTTCAGGTTATATTGAGGTAATCTCTACAGGATGCATATATGTCAATAAGAGACTGATTAATTGTACTTCTAAACATCAATGGGAAGATTCAAACAACCAATACAAAAATGAATTAAAACTTTGTAATAGTTATACGTGAATTATATGACCAAGGAGAATAGATTTGTTTTATGTACAGTCATTCAAGTAACTGTTGTTATGGTCGGGAATATACGGAAACGCAAGGCATATAAAAGCTTGAATAGGTCATCAAATAAATGTTCTCGATCAAGTAGATAAATCCTTTTATATCGTTTCATTAACACTTTTGCTTACTATACATATAGGTAGCTAAAATACGAAGTATTTTATTTATATGTAGTGCTACACTTCCTTCACATTTCATAGTATTCAAATCTCAAAGTGACCTATATTGATCCTTTGAATGTTTCTGACAATCGTAAAGTTTTGTGAAAGTTACTTGCTTACGCCTGTTATTCCACGTAGATCATAGGCCACAGACCATGATTTTCTGAACTACCGTATCCTGGGTTAACTTTTCTAGTTTTTTCCAAGTGCTGTTCATTTTTTTAAATATATTCTTTGGCCTGCCCCATAATCAACTAATATAGGTTGTCAAACAAGAAGAGTAAAAAGTGATATGACTTATTTCTATTCAAATGAACAAAAGCTATTAAGCAATAATATAACTATCGAACATGCGTAAATTCTGAGATAACGGAACACTAACAATGAAATAGATGTAGTACACAAACCAGCAATTTCTTTTCAATCAATCCTACGCAAACTAAAGAGCGTAATGAGAAAAGAAGAAAGACTAAATATCATCTACAAAATAAACTGTTCCGATTGCGAAGAGCATGAAATTGGAAAAGTTGACCTCCCTCTTCATTCTCGCCTAGATGAACATCAATTAGCGGTCAAACACTATGACACATCTTCGCTTATATCAATACATATGAACAACTTTGCACATGCACTCGACTGAAAAAATGTTGAAATCTTTGATAAAAGGAATGCTAAAAGCATCTGGGAGTTTTCGGAAGCTCGGAAGTCAACAAGCACATTGACATCGATTCAATTTATCAACCGATTAGAAAAGTCACGGACAAAGAATCAGGGTGAAGGGAGATAAAATAAAAATAAAGATGCAGATAATGACAACTTCAACGTCAATGATGGCCAATCAAAATCAAGTTTGACAGGATAAATTGTCAGTTATATTTGAAGAAATTTAAATACTTTATTTCTACCTGAAGTTTGTTCTGATGATATTGTTCCGAAGAACAATGAATGCCCCTCTATGACACCAACTCAAAGGATGAAACTCCACAAAATCACCCGCCTAAGCTACAAACCTTTTCCGCCATCTGAGTGTACGTCCTTATTGTGCTAAATACACAATCTTCAGATTTAAATTTAGGCCTGTTATTATTGAGTTTCTAAATCAAACAAAACAACCAAAGATTTAAAAAATGATGTACACTGTCGATACTGAATATTAGCAGTGTAACATCTAAAAGTTTATGCAGATGGAAAAGTGAACAACTAGACGACAACATAATCAGGGTGGTTATGTGCTTACTCCAAGATTAAAAATTATAGAGCTTTATTCTGTTTTATATTTAAGGGCTTAGAAAATAATAATCGACTATAAATAAATGGATATTCACTGACCAGTGATTTTCCAAGGATCGATAATTGAATTATTATCACGAGGAAGTCTACAACATGGTAAACTTCATGTCTGCTATAATTCAGGCTACAGGTCACTGAAATAAACAACAGAAGGTTTATAAAAGTTAGTGAATATAATGAATCAATTGCATTCCATTTTACTTCATCAAAACATTAAAATTAGGGTTTAGTTCTTATTAAAAAGAAGGGCTAAATCAAACACTTCATTTAAGTGTCAGAAGTGTGCTTTAAGAAAACAAAAAGGAACTCGAGTAAAAAATTAATAAAATTAATGCTTGTTTTTATGCTACCGAATGATAAAAAGTTCAGAAATTTTGGATCTATTAATGAAAGTAACTTTGAGGCAGTAAATGCAGTAGATAATTGGATGACTTAAAAAGTGGACAAACTTCTGCCCTAATCAACCTGTAGTGGTATCTACCAGTTTACATGTATCTGGTAAAGCACATACATTGGGAGACAAAAAAGAAGAGTGAATGTCCATATCTCAGACTGCATTCCACTAAATATTCGACTAAAATGACAGGGTATTTTTAGCAGCATGATCCTACGCTATTTGTTTGATAGCAGACATGTTGACTGTACAAAGTATTCCGAAATAAATCACAAACAAAATCGTCAAGTTAAGAAAGTTTTAATGAGGCGGTTGCCGCAAAAACTTAGGATAAATATAGGCAATGAAAAAGTCTTTGTTACTGATGTGTGGGCAAGAATGACAATGATTGGTTGTCTTGATGAGTCAGACATTAGATAGGACGACAGGTGTTATGTGTTATATATATATTCCCCTATCCTCATTATGTATGGACTGTTCCTTGTTGATGGACACTTATTGATTGACTGTTCCTTGTGTCGGATTTTGGTGTGGAAATATATTGACATTATAGTCAGGCTAATCTCGTGTTCTTGATCTGAGTTGTGTTGAAGTCCTGTAGAATAGACACTGGGTGGGAATCTAGTGTAGATATTCGTCTAAGGTAAATTAACGTCCCACATACGTGTAAAAAGTGAAAGGGTTATAACAGAAACCGCCTAGAGTTATAATACAGCATCCTCTACGTTTATAACAATTGGCGACGGCATCCTTATGTTTATAACAATAATGAATACATATTGTGTAACAGATACTTTTATTCTGCGGTACTGTTAACCAGCATGCATAAGTTTCATAGATTTCGAAATTAATAAACCGAATATATATTCCTAGTAACTTGATATACAGTCAAGTAATAATGAATAGTTGCTTCATTCTTCCGTATGACTCACACAGGCATAATTATTTCGTTAGATAAAGAACAAAGAGGTCATCTTAACCTTAGCGATAAACGTGTATGAACATCCTGTGAACGGTTATTGAACTCAGTTTGGAAATATTAGCATAGTACTGATATTCTAGGTATGCGACGATTTATATAAGCGAATCGATACTACTTAGGAGGGTATATATATATATATATATAGCACCATAATCATCAATATTTCCATACACCGATATGAGAAAACTCAACAGACTAGTACTATGAAGATTATGCATTACTAGTGATAATATTAACAAAAAAAATTAATAAGTGTGTTGTTATCGGTGACCTTAGAAACTAGTCAACAGAATCGAAACTATTCTAATTAAAGACAAAATGTGAAGTAATGCGTATTTTAAAGTGGGATATAAAACAAATAAATCTTCATATCAATATTTTGAAAAGTCAAGGAAGCTTTTCAACACTATAAAATTGTAATTTTTGTATTAGATGTATACATAAATACCGTCAACCAACAGAATATTTCGCAACTGCACTAAATGTCGATTTATGTACTCGGTGTTGAATTGCAACTTTATGTATGTGGCCCAGTAATACTATCTGATCACTCCAAATAAAAGTAGATGGAGCGACGACTCAGATCTGCGATCTAATGATTAGAAGTAGTATGCCTTAACTATTGACTACCACTCCACTATTCTGCAGTTAACTTAAAATGACTGAAACACATGAAACAGTTGACTTCATACCAATGTATATCTAAAAATATCCAGTTCAAGTTGAGATCGCAGTATGCGACAGTGAATAATCACATAAGGAAAATTCCTGTCAATGCAAAAGATGTTGAATGGCTGAAAAACTTACTATTAAGAACAAAAAAAGATGATGTTGGTCGATTAAATTTAGTTTTATGATTAACTTATATACCACCAGACTAACATGTACAATAATTCGAAGAGTTTGGAGCTATTTCATGTAGAATTTGGGGTCGCTCAAATAGTAAGGCTCTATTCAAAATCTGTGAATAAAAAGTTAATAACTGTTTCTCAAAGTTCTTATTACAGTATTTTGTTTTAAAAGTAAATTGAAAAACCTGTGATATTATGTAATAAGCTGAGTAAGAGTGGTAAAATCAACGTTATTATCTATATTGTTTTATTTTAAAGCATTGAGTCACTGTAATTATTAACTCGGTGAAATCGTTCATTTTATCACTGCTTCAATTAAAATAAACTGAGAATGTTCATATAGATGTAAGGTGCTAAAAGTGATCAGTAGGAAAGCCGCGATTGATGTTTCGTACTGATTCGGACCCATTAGCAAGGCATACTTGTAGTCTTAAGATAAGTGGTAGTCCTCATAGGATTTAATCGCTTGTTACCAAGTTTCATAATCTAAGACGTTACCACTGGAGTGTTTAGAGTGCGACTAACACCTTGAACGACCGAAATAGTTCTAAACCTATTACATCCAACCACCAAATATCAAAACACAGTAAGTGTGATATCGGGTACTTAGTTGTGCGGTCACAATGCGGTTTAATCGATAGAAACAATAAACAAATAAAGACTAGAAAGAGAAGACATTGGTTACTACACAGTAATAAATGAATATGCACTATTCATATTCTATTCCTACATCTGTTTAGCCAGTTTCTAGAAAGTAAACGAAGCAAACATCTTCAATTAAAATGATAATCCATATTATGGAGTGATAAACTGGGGGAATCAGATATAGCCCAAATGTTAACTGGGAAATACTAATGAGCGCACGCTATTCGTCAAGATTTGGCTTAGCTTTCAGTGGCAACAATATAGTAAACGGAATTCACTAATTCAGACGTGAAGAAATAATATAAATTGGTTTAGAGAAGAGTTTACTTTTGGGTGAGTTCATTTCAAAAGTTTACAAATATTCAAGATCTTTTAGTGGCCCTAAATCTGACTCCAGTTGGATTGTATGAATGCTATTAAAATATACGTATCGTCAATCCACGTATATAATCATCGACTTAAATCGCGTTGGTGAATAACGGAATTAAATAAGTCAAATATGAGAATGTTTGAATACATATATTTTGTACACTCATTGATCTGGACAGACAACCAGAGGGACGAAGCGAAGTGGAGAAGGCGTGTGAACCAACTCGATTTAACCAGGCGTTAATCAATATTTATAGCCAGATAAAAACAAGTTTACAGACATGTGGTGAATAGGATAAGAAGCATACCCCATACTCTTAGATAAAAATAGTCAGGGTTGATAATTCAATAATTAACAAGGTCAAAACGTGACTCAAGAAGAATGGATAATCTGGCTTGTCCAGAAGCTAGAATAAGTTGTGTGGACTTTACATAGTAACCGAGATTATAGTCTTAATAACCACATTTTGAGTTTCTTAATAGGAACAGTATTTTTGTGCGTTTGTTTATTTT